>NC_072778.1:19958857-20252835 GCF_022539595.1 Amphiprion ocellaris
AATGGAAAGTAATCAAGATATTTCCAGAAACTACAGATGAACACTAAATTTAGCCCAACAAACTCAAGGAGAAAAAACACTGAAAAAATGTAAAATACATAATTGGCTATCGCATCTACATATTGTCCCAAAGCTAAGTGCCTTTTGGGAGATGTCTGAAGGCCTTAAGGAAGTGTTTGATAATATCCAACAATGTTCAAAATTGGTTCTCCAGGGAATAATACCAGAAAGCTTTGAGGTGAAAACTGTAATCCATTTGCTAAAAATGCAGCTAGCAGGAGCCATTCAGTGTATTATGTGGATGAAGCTATTCTCTCCCACATGCAAAATATGGAATTAATATGTGCTATGGAATGGAACAAATATTGTTACAGAAAAAAACACAAATTTACAAACAAATGAAATCATGTAATGTGAAGTTAATTCAACAATTCTGTATGTTATTAACTCTAAATAACCCACAATCAGTCTCTGTTCTCATTTATCACACACTCACCTCGAGGTACAGTAAATGCTGACATTCTGTATTTCCCTTCTTATGGGAAACTTTCTCGGCTTTACTCCGTTTTCTGTGCTGTATTACCTTTTCTCTCCACCAGTTAACTGAAAACTTTTCCATCCTCATATATAATCATAAATGTTTCAGGGCTGCTGGGAAATGTAAAGAAGCGTAGCTTACACAGTTCACTGGAATTTAAATCAAAATAAATTTACAGGCTGGAAAATCACTTTCCTGGAGAAGTTTAATCTCTGAGTCACCTGCATTATAGAACAACAGAGATTCATACTTGCTGATTCATACTTATTGCCCCTTTAACCAACATTTAGTTTTTGTGCTGTGAAGGTGCATTGAGCTCAGTTTTGAGTTTGTGTCTCACCTGCATTAGAAATTGACATGTGATGATTCCTGCCTTATCTCCACCTTTCAGGGATTTTGCCTATGTGGCCAGAGACAAAAACACGAGGGTGCTGAAGTGCCACGTGTTCCGATGTGATACCCCTGCTGCAGCCATTGCCACAAGTCTCCACGAAATCTGCTCCAAGGTGGGTGTCATTAGTGCCGCCGCCTCCACATGAATTAGTCTATCTGCTGCTGTGAAACAAGCTATCAAGCTTTAATCAGTGCGACTATTGAGGAGTGAAAAAAAATCTTTTTCTGCTGCTGCAGTTATCCAGAGCTACTTTTTAAGGCTGTAACTTAGATGTTACTCTCACATGTACAGTATGTTAGAGCAAACTAATGGCCAGGAATGCAGACACATTTTCAGCACTCAGATAAGATTTTTGTTTCATTTACTGGAGAAGTAAGAGCTGAGAGGAGAGATAGAGGGAAGTTTTAAAAGCCTTTACAGTGAGAAGAGGAGATACAATTCAGATTACAGACCACATGCAGTGTATATTCAATGAGTTTTCTGTGTGTGTGTGTGTGTGTGTGTGTGTGTGTGTGTGTGTGTGTGTGTGTGTGTGTCTGTGGTGCCAGTGCACTATCCCACTCAATGACAACAAATCACATGGATGCAGCACTTGATTCACAGTCATACTTTCTCTCTCACTTCCAATCTTAAAAAAACTCAACGATCGTCTGACTAAAATAAAGGACACTGAACATTAGTAGTATGACGGCGAAAATGCTTACTATCACTGCCACCATTGGTTGCCATTTGTGTAAATCTCTGCGTTTTGAGACTTATTCGTCCTTCTAAACTGGCAAAAAGTTTTCAGTGTTACCTGAGCCCAGTTTATCTTATCAAAATCTGCTATAAGTCCTGAACTCAAAATCTTGTTATGAATGATAATCTTTACATCACTTCAAAAGACCGACTATAACTATAATAACTCATTATCATGGAAACACACTCAATGTGACACCATTCAGTTCTGAGTCATAAAAGTATTATAAAGTTTGTATTCTCAACATGAGTCACCACTGTATTTATTTATTAAAATCATATGCACTTTCAGAGATTCTAATTATTTTGGGGATTGAAGAACCACTGGAAGAAATGCCTTCTGAAATTAAATTAGAAAATGAATTATATAAGTTGACCAGTTTAAAGAATTCTTGTAGGGAGATTGATAGATGGGTGTAGTAGTGTGTTATTGGCATGTAAATATATTTTATTATGTTTTGAAGGTGTGAGGTTTGATAGCGATAAATATTACCTCATTCAAGTTGTCTCCTGCTGTCTGAACTCTATCTACACTTTCAGTAACAACAGGTACAATCTTCATGTGTTTGTCTTTCTGTCAGCTAGTTGGTCCACAACTTTGCTCTAAACTCAACAGCTACCACACAGATGGGATTCAGTTTTCTACTTGATATCTGTTCATCTTCCCCAAAGGATGACTCCACTTATTTTGGTGACCCCTTCACTTTCCTTTATTGCCATTTTGACGTTGACACTCTACGCTTTTGCTGGAATATCAGCTGCTATGTGGATTGTGAAAAAATTTGCTACAGATATCAAAGTGATTAGAGAATGAACTGTGGAGACTTTGTTGATTCCCAAGGTTCTCTTAGGGTAACACCGGGATGTTGAAATTTCACTGTGAAACATTTAAACATTTACTGGATGGATTTGTACAAAATCTGTTTCCCAAAAAATGATCCCAACCTACTCTGGAAGACCACCATGAGTTTTCCTCTTTTGCCACCATGAGGTTGAACTTTAGGATTCTGAGGGAAATGTCCTCACAGCTGTTGAACCGATTGCCATGAAATACCACTCTATTACAGAGAATGGACGTGAGATGAACAGTTAGTCATAAAGCAGCTGTGATCTCCAAGAACTGACGCCAAGCATGCTATGGGTCTGTTTCAATGATACGTTGGGATATAGACAACACTCTGTTAAGACGCATCCCCCTACCTTCAGAGATCTGTATTAAAAAGCTTGCTGCATTACAATCCACTGGATTTATCTTAACATCCAGCAACAGGATTAAGATTCTTATCTGGTATCTCTGGAAACAAAACCATGGT
The DNA here is from genome assembly GCF_022539595.1 of Amphiprion ocellaris. Taxonomy (NCBI): domain Eukaryota; kingdom Metazoa; phylum Chordata; class Actinopteri; family Pomacentridae; genus Amphiprion; species Amphiprion ocellaris. Next base: position 19,961,841 of record NC_072778.1, read on the forward strand.
TGGGATGAGTTTCACCTCAGTACCTGCAAGGCTAATGGCTAGCATTGGATCCTCCTCCCCCACTACTCTCCACTTAGTGCTGATACTCCATCTAACACCCAGGAACTGCATATATTCTGTGGTGTTTCACAGAGCAGTCATCTACCTGCACACCACTGGTTTATCCCAAGTGATCTTTTTCTAGCTAGTCCATACTGTGCGGTCCCTTCACAGGGCTGCCTCAGACACTGGAACACATTATGAGCTCCTCCTTGGCTCGTATCCAGCTGAAGTCAAAGCCCTCAAGGTCAAGCTACCTCTTCCGGCTGACAGCCACTTGGCCTCGCTTGCGCTATATTTGACCAAAGGCTGCTCCATTCTGGCCTGGAATATGTCTTGGCAAAACCTCTGCTGCACTGGGTGCTTTAACACACTTGTGGAGACTGCCAACACTGCCATGCCAAGCCAGACATATCCAAAATGGCAACCAAAACACAAGCCATACCTACCAGACTGCTGGGCATAAGTTAAAATAAACTGTGGGAATGATTTCACATTTTTGAGGCCTGATTTTTAGCCAGAAAATGTCCATATTGGCTGCCTCAACTAGCAAGATTTTGTTGAAGTGTAAGTTCTACAATATGCAAGACTAAAAGTAGTCCCTAACAAATATCTGTTTTCCCTGTTTGAATAATGTTTGCGAAACATTGACGTACCCAGGTGCTTTCAGAAATTACAGAAATAAAAAAAGAAACTTTACATTAGTGACCTGTAAAGGTGGGTAACATGTTAAAGGAAAAATCTGAACCCTTGACCTCTACACTGAGGGAATCTGGTGGCTCTGTTATGCTGTGGGGGTCATGTTGTTGACATGGTTTGGGTCTTTAGAGAGGAGGGCCACTACCATCTAAAATCAATCAATCAGGATAACGTTATTTTTTTATAGAGACAAATCAAAGAAAAGATGGTTTTACCTTAGCTGACATGTTTCAACTGCAACTGCAGTCTTCTTCAGAGCGTCATCGGAAGTGTGCTGACGTGTCCTTTTTTATCAGCTGACCGGTCTGACAGATCTGTCAGAATCTGTCAGACAGGCCACACCCCCCACCGTCCGGTGGTCCACCACCACCGGTGGTGATTTGTCGGTATAAAAAAAATTACGTTATCCTATGATAGTTAACGACAAAATGAACATAATCCAAATAAAAAATGTTCTAAGAGATGAGCTTTGTCACATGATTAAATATTTGATGTCTTGCAAGGAAAATGGCAATGCCCCCATCCTCGGAGCTTAGGGGTCAATGAACAGTTTCAAGAGTATGAAAATGATATTATTAATATGTTATGACATTATCAGATCTCAACCCAAGTGAACAATTTTGGGAAATTTTGGACCGATACTTGCTTTACACAGCGCTCTCCAGCACCATGATCAAAATACTAAATGAGGCAATATGTTTTAGAAGAACGGTTTCATCCCTCCAGTGAAGTCCGGAAACTTGGAGAATCCATGCCAAGATACTGTTCTGGCAGCACATGGTGGCCCAGCACCTTACTAAGACACTTGATGTTGACTTTTCCGTAATTTGTCCCCTGTCTGTATGTCCTTGAGTCAGAAAGTACTGATAGACAGACCAAGTGGTACACTGGAATACCAATTCTATCTGCAACATTATGAAGGTCACGAATGATGTTATTGCAGTGTAATGGTAATATATAAAACATAAAGACCACTGATGCTTTGTACAACACTGATACCAGACAACACTAAACACACACAGTTCACTTGTTTAGAGACCCTTGTATTTTCACACACAGAGAGAGACATAGCCCTTTGAATATATAGAGACTCCAGTCTGTCCTCGGGCCAGCAGTGACCTGGAACTACAGATCTTCTCCCTTCGAGCCCTGTCGACCCATTTAGAGAGAAAGTTTTTTCTCCCCCTTTAATTTCTTCTTATCTCCAGCCCCAAACTGAAGGCAGAATGTGCATCGATGTGTCAGTATGTGTGTGTGAGCGTGGCTCTTCACACCTTCATTCTGCCTATTTTAAACACAGTGGTAGTTTTCTCTTCACTGCAGGGGAGAAACTTGGTGACCTGAGCCTTGCAGCTGCATAGCAAACCGAAAAGGCCTCCTCAGTGTGTGTGTGTGTGTGTGTGTGTGTGTGTGTGTGTGTGTGTGTGTGTGTGTGTGTGTGTGTGTGTGTGTGTGTGTGTGTGTGTGAAAGAGAGAAAGTGTGCGAGTGCATGCATCTTTTTGCATGTTCCCCTGTGAGCAGAGTTGCAGACTCACCATAGACTTTGATTAATGACACCTACAATTAATCAAGTATCTGTAGCAGGAAGCGAGTGTGGTGGCTCAGTGCAGGGGCCATGCAGAATATTCAACACTCTTTAAAGAGTGTGTGCACTGCAGCAGACGGAAAGTAAATAGAGAGAAAAGACAGCTTCTCTTACAATTGTAAGTATATCATTTAGCAGAGAAGGGACAAAACAGTAATATTCTATATTTTTCTTATTGTGAAAAAAATCCCATTAAAACTACCTGATCCTATAACATGTATTACCTGATACAGCTTATTCCAAGCCTCTATTGTTGTCCAGAAACTATTAAAAACAAATCAACGGGCCACACCATTACACTGGGTGCCATGAGCACTGTAATCTATTTGGATTTAGTCCAACATACACTCCCCTGCTGCCTTAAATACTCACTGTAGTGCACCAAATCTGTGGCTGGAAATAGTACTCAACAAATACACTATTTACTTCTGTTTGAAAAACTGCACATTTATGATCTGTTAGATCTTTGGTCGAAATGTAATGCCTTCAGTGAGTGTTATGGATAAAAACGGGGAAGCACTGAGAAATGGGCTAACAGTGTGTTTTTTATGAGGTCTTTAATGACAAAATGTCTGCATCAGAAACACAATCATAGAAATATTATATGTCAATATTAGTTTCAAGTTTCACTGAGTGATTTTTGAACTGATAACTACCAAATTCATTTTCAGGATTTTAACCCCTTGTATGCCTGTTTGTTTAATTGATGCTAATATTAATTTTTAATGAAGAAAATGAATTAATTTCTATATACTAAGTGCAAATAGGATTTTTTTTCTGTTTATCACAGTCTGGGAAATGTAAGTGATTAGCAACGACATTTATTCTGCCGCATTATTATTTTTATGCAGTGTCAGATTTTTAAAAACTAATAGTACCTTAAAGACAAGCATTTCAGTGTCAACAAAACAGCCATAACTTTTATGTTATTATTATTATTAGTATATTATACTTTCACTGAGGTTATTTTTATAATCAACATCAGTCCTGATCATAACCAAATATCTATGAATTTTCACAATTTAAACCTTTTAAAAGCCAGTTTGTTTACAAATGACCACTCTTTCATCACCTTTAAAACATAACAAATGAAACATTTCCGGTATAATATTAAATGCTAAATGTTTTTTGGAATATTATAGATTGATCAATTAGTGATTAGCAACAGTATTGATTCTGATGCACTAATATTTTTTGTGCAATACCAGAAAAGAAAACATAGAACCTTAAAGACAAAAAATGTCCACATCAAAATCTGTGCTATCAAAACATTACATTTCAATAATACTTTCGAGTTTCGCTTGGTGTATAAATATATATATATATATATATATATATATATATATATATATATATATATATATATATATATATATATATATATATATATATATATATATTTTATATTTTAAAATACAGGATAACATCAGTCAGATTCTTCTATTATTTGTATGGTTCAGCTGTAAGTCTTTGCTACAAATAATTTTCTGGTGCTTAGCTGTTTGTCAGATAATCTTATTTGAAGCCAGTTGTTTTCAGCCAACATTTCCTCCTCATATTCTGATTGATTTCCTCTTCTCATTTTTCTCCCACCTCTTGTCTTCTCTTTGTTCCCTCTCCTACTTTTTTGTTTTGTTGTTCACACCTTGCACTTTCTCCACCTCTGTCTTCATTTTTCCTCTTTTCTTGTTCAGATTATGGCTGAAAGGAAAAGTGCCAAGGCTGCAGCTGGCAGCTCCTCCCAGAACGGCTCCGATGTACCCCTACAAGGTACACAAACCCACAGTGGTGTTTCCATCACATCAGAGGACATTACAATGACATTTGTTTCCTTGAGACTTATGCTAACGCTAACCATAACTATTGTTTGCATGACCCTAACCTTCACCCTGCATTTCAAGCCTTCAACTTAAAGTGTAATGATTTACACGATGCAGACTTGCTTTTTTTGTCCCTGGAAGGGAGGCAAATCTCCACAATGTGGATGTGTAAACAGATTAATGTCCTCACAACATAAGTAATACAAGCATGTACACACACACACACACACACTTTTTCTTTGAGTCATTTTCTTTTGTATTTCCCTCGTGAAAGAATTGGATTTGTCAGCTGTGTGCTATCTTCCCTGTTGTGGTTTCTGTTCTCCCATTACAGCATTTCTCCACATCTAAAACTATGTATGCGCTTTTTAAAAGATGACCTTATTGCTCCAGGAGCAAACTGTGGACATTTATTAATAGAAAAGATAGTAGTGTCTGGTTCACTTTCATACAGATAACGCCAACTCCAGAACAACACCTCGTTCAACAATCGCAAAGCGTTATCCTCACTGAGCTAATTTTGTTCACAGTTTTCCATTTTTTTCTAAGTCTCACTGCATGTTCCTCTGAGTCTCAAGCAATTATGGGGAGACAGAGAAAAAGCCCCAGTGCTATTCATTCTTGGCTATAACTTCAGCTGGCTTCTGCTAACGTCGGGGAAAGGAGCTCCGGCATCAGAATATAAAAGAACTATATCGGCTCTTCACTTACAGAGGCACTCAACCTCATTAAAACCCAATTAGTGTTTCTTTGAGGCAAGGCCTGGTGCTCCACAGCCCACATCCCAACCTCAGGATCAAAGAACTTATTGGTGAAAGATCCCTCACATCTTTTAAAGCTGTAACTTGCTTGAACTCATAGACTCTTGACTTAAAAACACAGTTGGATCCAGTAAGATGTGTTGCCCTTGCAGTGGATAGACGAGTCGATTAGCTCTAGAGTTTGGCTACAGCGAGTTCTGCAGAGGATGGAGAACAGTTCTAGTTGTTGTCTGAATTGGTTCTCTTTAGGGTAGCTGCTGGTGCACAGTCCCGTGGTGGGACTCTACTGAGGAGATTAGCACCGAATGAATTGAGGAGATTAGCACCAAATGATTTGGGATGAGCGCCAACACCAAGACAATGGCCCTGCTGTCCTCATCAGATCTGGCCTGTCTGAGATTTCCTTAAAAATGGGATTAATGTATGAATACGCTTTCACAATTCATTGTGCATGTAACTACAGTTTGCAGAGCTTTAGCAGTATACACTAAATATGTGAGACATTAGGGGGAGTACAGTGTTGAGATGAGTCCAGGTACAAATCATTGGCGTTACATATTCATACTACATACTCATGTGAACCTGAGTATTCAAGTTATTGAGTAACAAGGTTATCACTTAATCTGATTTCTACTGCAATCAAATTACTCAAATTTGTAGTAACTGCTGGTTGTGTTTGCAGATGAAACTTAGCACACAACTGACCACATCAAACAACACAAGTGTGGTCAGATTTCACTGTTGTTCATTCTGCTGCTACATTACACTTTAGAGCACTTATATAGAAATTAAGAATACAAATATTCTGTGACAAACATGCAACAATACCAATGGAAATGAGAAGTATAAATGTACAAATTTCAGGTTCCAGTTTGTTCACATTTTTTAAATCTGTGTGACAAACAATAGAGCAAAGTCAGCAATTTATGTCACCATTAGCAAAGTGGAGATTTTTTTAAAATAATGTTTTCCCCCCAACACTTTCAGACACCACAGTTAACTCCTTCCGGTGTATATTACCTTATCAGAAATCATTCCAAGCTTGTAAAGTTAATTGGGTGTTAATAGTGAGGTCTTGAGGGCAGAAGATGTTAACATTTATGTCGATTAACATGCAGGTGATACAACATCTTTGATCATCCTCATATATTGTGTATGGCTGCTTTTACAAGCCATCGGCACATTTGGGTTTTCATGCAGAAACTATCCAGCCCTCTAAATCCCTGCATGCTTTTCTGTGTGTGTTTTCGTGCCCTAATCATGTCAACAGTACCCTAAATTATTAAAATATTCACCAGTGTTTGTTTATTGCTCTACTTTAAGCCAGTTACCATGTGTGGACATCTCTTTTGAAATTTTGAGTTAGATGTTGTTGTGTGATAACATTTTCTCTGGGCAATCTGTGTGTGTTCTAATGTGGGTTTGTGTGTTCTCTGGCGGTAGAGTTTCCCATGCCAAAGACTGAGTTGGTGCAGAAATTTCATGTGCTGTATCTGGGAGTGACATCTGTGTCTCGGCCTATAGGTAAAACTGAGCCCATACTGAAAACTATACATCATAAACCACTCTGCATCCTCAAGTAAACTCCTCCATCCGCTGTTTCGCTGTTCAGACTCTACTGTGTTTCGTCCCCAGGTATGGACATCATAAATGGGGCCATAGACACCCTCCTGTCCTCCACAGGCAAAGAGGACTGGACTCCTGTCATACTGAGCATTGCTGACACCACTGTGGCTGTCATCAAAGAAAAGGCAAGGGAAATTTTTGTTGCTGTCCTGGGGGCCAGCAAATAAATAAAAGATGTGAATGCGTGTCAATTAGAACGGATGGTCTAATAGAGCTCTGACTCTCCTCTTTTGATGGCTGTGCAGGAGGAGGAGGAAGAGGTGCTGGTGGAGTGTCGTGTCCGTTTTTTGTCCTTCATGGGTGTCGGACGGGATGTGCATTCATTTGCCTTCATTATGGACACGGGGAACCAGCATTTCCAGTGTCATGTGTTCTGGTGCGACCCCAATGCAGGCAGCGTGTCTGAGGCTGTGCAGGCAGCTTGTGTGGTGAGTTCTGACACTGAACTGTAAAAGCAATTCATTGTGTTGTTATGGGGGTTATTTGGTGGACTTTGTTGCGCTCTGACAGAGGCATTTAAGATAAGATAATATATAAGATTAGCCTTTATTAATCCCACAGTGGGGAAATTTGCAGTGTTACAGCAGCAAAGATAGCGCAAACATTTAAGGAATGTAGTATAAAACCAAAAATAAACCAAGATAACTATAAGGACAAGTTCTAAAGATAACATTTTTGCACGTCAGTGGTATTGCACTGATTTTTGATGAATATAAATGTTGATAGAGGATTGTTACTGCACATATTGTCTATATTGCACAGATTGTACATAAGTAGAAAACTAACTATATATGTAGAAAAATAGATATTGCACAGGGTTTTTGAAGGGCAAAGTATTCATAGCTCACAGAATGTGTTGATGTTGTACCAAAGAGATGTATAACACTTTTTTGGTGAAATTTGAGCTATTTTGGTTAAATTTGAATTTCCCTAAGTTAGCTGCAGCTAGCTTTATAGATATACATTTGTAATTGTTGTATTCTTGTATTCATTGTAGATGTAAACAAGGAAAGAGAGAGGATACTGACACACTGGACAGGTCCCTAGCTGGTTTCTAACCATGATTTTAACATTCTTATACTGACTCATAGAAGTCTGTCCTCTTCTTCTTCAGCTCCGGTACCAGAAGTGTCTGGTAGCACGGCCGCCCTCCCAGCGCGCTGGCTCTTCCACCTCACCCTCTGCGGACTCAGTGACCCGGCGGGTGACCACCAGTGTGAAACGCGGCGTCCAGTCTCTCATAGACACTCTGAAAACCAAGAAACAGCCGTCAGAACTCCCTCAACAATGACCGTCATCCACTGACCACTGCACCCCTACAACCCCTCCCCAACCTGGAAGCCACTCACACTACCGCCACAACAACACTTAATCAGTACCAGCCATGGTAACCAATGATGTACATACAGTATAACAAATATCACTGCAAATAAAGGAAAGAAGAGCAACCCTCAAGTATGCGTGATGGTGAAAAGAAAAAAAAAAAACGAGAAAGCTCACCTGTTTTGTGTGAAGGATTGGAAAAAACTGGTGTCACAGTTTGAACTTTGACCTTTGAACACTGCTTTGTCCGAGTGGAACCGACCTCCAGTATGTGGATTTCTAAGATAGATGGATTATTTGATCGCACACTCTACAGACAGGACACAGGATTATGCAGAAGAAGAAAAAAAAATCTAATTTCTATTGATAGACTGGTTATGGAGTCACTCATCAGTTTACTCATTTTTCTTTCCATCTCTGTCCCCTTCTGAACTCCTGGACTGGATGAGCTACAGCAGCCTTCCAGGACAAATAAAGGTGTTGTCTTGCTGTCATTGGAATTTGACAGGTGAATGAGAAACGCAACTAAGAGCAGACAGACAGTCAACAGTCTGCAGCTGCCCACCCAACGGCATAAAAATGTTTCAGTCCCTTCAATGTGTGACAGACGTGAAAAAGACAAAAACTTAACATCTCCTTTACTGAAGATTTAAGTGATTGTAAAAATGAAGTGTATGTAAATGATTGTATGTAGGAAGAGAGAATTTAGGGCACAATAGGAGGGAAACGTGAGATGTTGGCGACAGAAAATGGGACAGAAGTGGAGTTTGATTTTGCATGTTTTCTTGATGGGATATGTTTTTTGTTGATGAGTTAAGGGTCTCGATAAGAAGACAGGTGAACACCCAAAAAACAGATGCTGTCAGCACAAGTCATCTCCACTTGATCATGTCTGAATTAACACTGGCACAAAAACATCTGGCCTATTCCTAACCCCTGCCTATCTAGAACTCTCGGCCCCTTTTTTCAAAAATACAATTAAGGATTGTCAGTCAGTCCCTACTTTAGTGGGTAGATCAGTAAAAAGAGAGTTAAAACAGTTTTTAATGTATTTTCAAGTTTTAAATGAGTTAAGATTGTAATTTTTTTGCATATATTGTAGAAAAAATGACTTTAAAAGGTCAAGAATGTTGCATTGCTTCTGTTCAAACTTTACAAATTCCTCAGGAATCTTTATGCAGATATCCAAGATTTATGTTGAAGCAAGAAATTCCCAATCCAGGCTTTGACTAAGGCATATGTGAAGCACCCGTGGCTGTATGAACAACAGTGCACGGTAGTGTTCGTTGTGCTCGGATGACATGGAAAAGATCAAATCTGCCATACACTAAGGATTAACTTTATTTTCTCTTCCTCAGTTAACCCAGCCAGTATACTCCCACTCACAAACAAAATATAAACACACAAATATGCACATAGAGCAGTAAAAAAAAAGAAGAAAGTCACTGTCACTGCTGTCAAAAACTTTTCACGATACTCGGATGGCTCGGGGCCATCACCTGCACTCAGTATGAACTCTGTGAATGCAGTTTGATCTAAATGGAAAACACTCAAAACAGATGAGAGATGCTATAAATCATTTCATTTCTGTTCGTCACCCATCTCCACACCGTGTAAATGTAATCTGTTGTGACAATAAATGCATTACCAAAAGGAAAAAAGAGCAGCTTCTTGAGTATGTCCTTTAATTTTTCAGGTCAGTGGAACCCTGGTAGAAGCTATTCATCGTGTAGTGACATCAAAATGACATTGGACGAGCCCTATAAATATATACAGCTTGACTTGATTCTGACTGTGGCAAGGTTGTTCTTTATGGCACACAAAGACATTATCATAATGACATTGTAATAATGGTTCTAGAAGCATTTAACAGGACACTCACATGCTCTGTGTAACTTGGCACTATAATATGACCGTACACATTTTGATGTTAGATGTAGACACTGCTGACTTTAATTAAGTAAGCATTTGACACAAAAGTTAACACTTCTGTAACAGATGAGCTAAAGTTTGTGGGGCCAAAACAGAGGATGGGATTTGCCAGTAGCGTTCTTGGAGAGATCAGCACTTGAGCGAGAGGAGGATACAAGCTGAGCTGGTGGCTTCCACCTGTTGTAGTTGAAGCTGGGGCTGAATCCTGTTCGAGGGGGCTGCCGAGGTGGGAAGAAGTTGGGGAAGTGAACGGGAGGCAGGACGAGGACCATGGGCCTTAGCACCTCCTGCTGAGCTCTACGGGGACGAACAACAGGGGTCACATTGGTTGCTGGAGGAGAGGCTGGATGCAGAGTGGTTGTGATGGTAGTTTTAGTTTTGAAGACGGGGGCGATGCTTTTAGAGGGCGCACTGTTTTCTGGTTTGGAGCAGGAGCTGGTGCAGTCTTGTTTGGAGTAAGAGATGGAGCTCGACACAGCGCTCTTTAAGGCTTGCAAGGCTAGTGTTTTTGTTTTTCCTGAAGCACAAAAACAGTGAAGTCAGAGACGGAGGACTGGATTTTTGGACTTAAGTTTAGAAAGCACTGCAATAAAGAAAAAGACACCACATGCTGAACTGCCTCTGTTGAAGCTAAACTTCATTCTGTGCTGTTTCTCATCATCTGTTAAAATATTAAGCTACTGTCAGCTGCCAGTTAGCTTAACTTAGTACAAGCATAGCACTAGAAACAGTAGGAAACAGCTAATCTGGCTCCACTACAGTGAACAAAAGTCCAGTTCTGTATGTATTTAATATATAAATCAATGAGCCTTAGAAGTGCTAGTTGTTAGATTTCTTTACCTTTGGCAAAAGCAAGGCAAGATGTATCGCCAGTTCGACTTTATGTGCCAAGCTAGCTGTCTTTAGCTTCATATTTAATGGACACTTTGGAGAGTGGTATTAATCTTTAATATTCTCTGCAATTTTAACTCAGTGCAAAAAGATAAGGAGTGCATATACCAAAATCTTAAACTAATCGACCGGCTGTGAGTCTGACTACATACAACTGAAATGATGTATAACCATGGTGATCAAACTCACCTTGTGATGATTGTGTGTTAGTAAGTTCCTGTTGCCCACACAAAATAGCCCTGCTACTGCCCTTGGTCTGCTGGTTTTTGGGGTGCATACTAACGGAGAGGTTGGGCTGAGAGGTGCGAGTATGGGCTCCTTTTTTCATCCTGTTTGTATGTCCATGGTGCTCTTTTCTGGGTAGGGGGTTGGAACCGATCTTGTCCAGTATTCCCTTTGCATTTGCCCTGGCAATGACTTCCTCTGGTGCCTCTCTGACTTCTGGCTCAGGCTGTTGAGAACAAACAAAACAATATTGTTAATTTCCTAACATACAACCAAAAGCATTTTAGAATGAAATGTATTAACGAATGAAGCATCATGTATAATGAAGTATACAGCCACACCTCCAGGTACAAGCAGACCTTACAAACAAACATAGACCTAGAAACTAAAGAGAGGAGAGGAGAGGAGAGGAGAGGAGAGGAGAGGAGAGGAGAGGAGAGGAGAGGAGAGGAGAGGAGAGGAGAGGAGAGGAGAGGAGAAAGCCACCATGTCCTTGGAGAGGAGAGGAGAGGAGAGGAGAGGAGAGGAGAGGAGAGGAGAGGAGAGGAGAGGAGAGGAGAGGAGAAAGCCACCATGTCCTTGCTGCTGGCTGCAGGGTCACCTGCTGTCTCAGCAGCAGTACACACAGCAGCCCACTGCTCCCCTCCATGCCTGAATTATTCACCAGCACAGTGTACACTACGGGGACATGAAGCCTGTGTGAGTTTTTACATGTATTTTGTTTCATAAGTGCTCGCTTGTACTTCAAATGCAAATCTGTCTGTAATTCTCTATACACAGGTGTGTGCATACATGGAGCTTAAAAGTGCACATGTGAGCATTTCGCATGTGTTTGCCTGAATGCGTTGAAACACACTGCGCACTCAGGTAAACATGTTTTAGAAGCACCTCTGTAATGCAGTGATGGTAGACGCATTGAACTTCATTGATGCTAACTCATACAGACAGGGGGCGCTGAATTATTCAACAGACACTCTCCCTCGCCTCCCTTTCTTCCCCCTCACCCGTGTAAATCTCACTTCTCCTCCATCTTCACTAAGCAACTATGCCATACTCTGTAAATCTCTCATTTCCGCCGACATTCTGACAAACTTAGCTGCCACAGCATTTCCTGGAGATGAACCCTTTAATTTTTTTTGTTTGTTTTTTGCAGTGCTTACGTCCAAAATCATTTTGTCCAATCTTCTTTGGCAGCTGCATTCAAATATATGAAACTCACTCTAAACAAAGAAGACAGCAATGCTAAAGTGAAACATGTAGTATTCTGAATTTCCCATGAATATTGTCCACATTCATTCTTTAGGAGGTGGTGTTCTTTTAGCGGAAAGTCCACCTGTGATGTGCTCTGCATCCTCTGGAAATTAGGCCAGAAACACATCAGTTGAATGTCTTTATTGTCCCCAGCTGTTCCTGTATGGAAGGCTCATAAAGAACTTGACTGGGCGCTGCAATGACAGCCAATATAAGCCAGACAGCATTCAAACACTTATATAATTGCTATTTTTATGGGCTTTTCAGAGTGCCACAATAACTTTTGATTAGCTGAGTTTATTGGAGGTAGGGAGAAAAAAAACCTGTTTGAGGCACCATTACAGCAGTTTGATTATCTTTTCATTCCTATCTGCGGAGGTATAAAACATGATGGATGGCCAGAGAGACACAGACACTACAGTACAAGAGAGCTCTGTCACACCCGGTGGGGGTACGATGGCTTAATAACCCGCACCGGCATCAAAAGCATAAGAGCAGATTTCATAATGTGAGGGAGTATGTCATAAACGTGGCTATGTTGTGGATTATGAGGATGTGGGGAAGACGTCGCAAAGACTTGATGATGCACCTTTATCAACCTTGCAGATCCACTACAACAAACTGCACCTAGAGCCAGTTAGAGCTGGGCAGTAACAGTCTACTGTCTCTCTTAACAACCACCTACAAAAATAATAGAGGGAGAGGAGGGAAACAGGCAAAAAAGAGGAAGATGAAAGAGGATTGGACAGTGGATGGAGTTGGCTGAAATAAAAGACTGAGGGACAGACTTCATTAAGCAATGAAAGCCTGTGACTAGAAAACACAATAGAGTCGGAGTGCTTCCCAATTACCAGTGTTCATAAAAGACTCAGAAAATCATCAGAAAGCTCCTCTCGGACCCTGATATGACTGAAATTGCCACAATAAACCCACATTCCTTCAGAGACTTCAACAGTGTCATATTTTGAAGAGTAATTCATAAACTCCTCCATAAATTCACACAAAAAGTAAACTGCATCCAGTTTCTCCTACTTGTTTTCTCCTTTGAGCTACAAAATCCAAGACCAACGCTTGATTCTAATGCAGGCTCTGAAGCTGGCTTCAGTCTCTCTCACTCCTCTCATCCCCTAATCTCATTCTGACTTACCTCTAATGTTTCTAAAGCTGACCCAGACAATATGTTTTATCTTCTGCTTTTTCCCCCTATTTCTGGATTCATTCACACTCATCCACCACCTGCTCCACCTACATCTCGCACTTTCTGTCTGGTTGCTGATTAAACCTGTAAGGGACTCCTACATCTGTGAGCCGACATTCTCATTTTGTCCAGCAGCCGGACTTCCTCCCACCACTACTTTTCTTTCTTAAGGGTTTGACCAAGTACCTGCCACAGACTGCGATGTTCATTTTCACCTGATCTCAACTTCAGTAGCTTGGTTCCCTGTGTACCTTCCCTCTTCTGTATAAACAATACAATAATTGAAAGTGTTCATGCTTCAGTTTCCCAGTGGTTGCTTGTTTCTGACAGATAGCAGGCAGTGCAGTATGCCTTCTTCATCACAATTCTCACACTTAAAAGGTTTGGCAATTAAATCTATTTCACTTTAACTGTGTTGTGCTTGTGTGTATCCATGAGAGAGCCAATAGTATGGTGGTGTTTCAGGACTCAGGGGAACAAGACAGTTTCTCAGACACAAATAACAGATCATCCAGTGTTTCACTCCAGTGTATTCAGTCTGTGTAAGAAAGTAAGAAACCACGCTGACATATCTTCTCATTGCAAAGCACTTTGAAGACTGAGCAAATTGCCAGGCAATTTTACAACAGGCAGCCAAATTACACCCTGGTATCATATTGGCAAAGCCCATGGACAGGTCCAGGACTAATGATGAAACTTTTCTCTCATTTGAGACCAGACTGCTTGTCAGGGCCAGATGTTAAAAGAGCAAAATTTGTCCTTACTTATCTCTTTGGCTGCATTGCCTAAAAGCAGCAGCAGTGAACTATATGCTATGCCAGGGTTAGCTTAGCCACCACAGATACTATTCAAAAACTATAATTTAGACCAGGGTTTCTTTAAGTCTGGACCTTGTTCAGCATCCGGGCAGAATGGCAAGTCAATCTGGCCCCAGCTCATACTTCGTGTCATAAATGCAATACAATGAAAGTGCAGCTGGGTATTATTCAGAGGCATCCTGTCCCCAGTTTATTGTGTTTTTCTGTCATTGACATTGTTCTCATGGAAACGTTATCTGCTTGAGAAAGTGTTATATGTAGTTGCTATTGTGCTCACACGCTAACGTTACACCAGAGAATTTGCTATCAGCACCTAAGTGCAGAATGTGTCTTGTTCTTCTAGCACATAATTTGTACAACTACTGTAAATGTAAGGATATGTCTGACTCAGAAATAAATATGAACTAACCATCTGAGCTGTCTCTCCCTTGGCTTTTTTCTGGTCTAGTCACAAGAGATGTGACATTTATGGTGTAATCATGACTTCAGGGGTCACAATAATGCATCTGACTGCAGACAAATTATGACATTTCTCCAACTAGGTGCAGATGTAGACTGACTACCTTGACAGTCTGAAAGTTTGAGAATCCTTTGATGTAGACCCTAAAATTAGATAGAAAAGGTGCTGACTTTGCATTTCGAGAGACAAATTCCTTATTTTGGTGCTTTTTGAGGCAACAATTACAGGCCAAAAGGGTTAGTAAAACTTAGTAAAATTAGTGCTTGGTAATTTACATACATGTCCACTTCAACACTCTTTATTTTTTGTGGTCACAACTATACTTAATAAAATATTAAATTACAGTGACCACAGACTTCCTGCAGTAGATCGGTCTAATATCAGGATAAGTAATATAGTGCCATTTTTGTGGTGAGGATATCAAAGTTTAATCGTAAATTTCTTAGCCATGGCTTTGCTTGTGAGGTTTCTGCTTATGCGATTCTTACCTCTCTGTTAAGAACAGCAAGAAAGCAGCCATTGCTTTTCTTTGAAGGCTCCAGTATGAAGAAGGGGTCTGTTGTCTCCGCGGCCTCTGCATGGTCAGAATAGCTGAAAGTGGAAGGGCTCAGCCTGGACAAAACATACACAACTGTGACTGCTTCAACTTCATATAAAGTACATTAACAAAGTCAGAAAATAGACAACTAATTATTGTTACTATTACAGATTATGATTAAAAACATAATCAAACTGTAAAAAATTCCAATACATGTACCTAGAGCCCAAGGTCACATCTTTTAATGTCGTATTTTGTTTGGCAACAGTCCAAAGATAGAAAACTTATAATGACAGAAACGTTTTTGAAAGTAAACTGTCTCATGAGAGAAGCTGGATTTTGTGAATTGCGCATTTGCACAATAAGTGACACAGCTGGTGAAATACCTAAACGTGTTGTATTTCTGCATATTCTCTTTTTGTAGATTGACTAAAAGATCAACTGTTTTAGCCATGAAATGCACACAAGCACCAGATGTTTACGTAAAGTCAGGGTGATCCGTACCAATAATACTATTCGTGTTTTATTTATGCTAGCCTGAGGCATTGTCAGCACACCAGGCCAGAGTGCCGTAGAGATGAGTCAGTCTTGAGACATAAAGTCTACAGGAATGGTAAACTTCAACAAGACTTAAGTTCTTAACCCCACAAACAAAGAAAAAAGTACTGAAAAAAGAGAAGGGTAATACATCTGAAAAGTTTTTTTTCTTGGGCCTTTACACAGCGTTCAGAGAAATAAAATGGCACCTTTGATTATATTTTCACTGAATCTCCCTTCAGCTTCTGCCTGAGGTGTGCTGAGGCACTGACAGAAGCCCGTCTGAAGTAAGATGGACAAAAACCTTGAAAAGCTAACCGACAGACAGCAAGGCAAACAAAGAAGGAAACAATAAGGGAGACAGATGTGGAAAGTACACCAGGGTACAGAAACCGCAGCTGACCTGAAGTTTGCTTGTTTTGCTTCCCCCTTCTGGTCTGAACAGGCTTTGGCTTGCTGCAGGGCTCTGCTCACTACCTCCACATTCTCCTCTGGGTATGACGAACAGGTAGAATATACTACCGCCAACACCTTGGGGACTGAACACAAAAAACACGCATGCAGTTAAAAAAAAAAAAAAAAAAAAATGTTTCTTCAGTCCTTTTTATGGCGATTAAATTTGATTATTCAAACTGAGTCATGCTCTTTACCATGCACCCCCTTTGAAGAAGAAATGGGCTCTTGAATATTAATTTCTCCATACTGTTTTTGCATGTACATTGCTCATTTTATTTAAATGTCGCTGGCTTGTAGATTTTTTAGGCTGCTGGCAGTCCGACTTCCCTCATTTGAGCTTTGATTTCTTTCTCGCTCACTAATTATAGCCAGACAGAAACAATTAACACTTGGCTGATAACAAATAAAACCTACTGAGATGTGGCAACACAGCTCCAAACAAATGAGGAATATCACTTGTGAGGAAGGGAAACTGAGACAAGAAGACGGGAAAATGAATCCATGAGACCAAAACGTTTGTTATTCTGTTGTCCTGATGTGGGTGTGTTGCTCCACAACAGATGTGTGTGTGTATATGTCTGTGTGAGTATTCGTCCATACATGTGCCTTCACGGAGGCACTGAAATGAGACCATCGACTCAGCTGAGCCATGGCACTCAATACATATCCACCATTACAAGGATTGATCAATGGCTGTGTGATTAGAGAAGTTGGTGTTCTTTACACACAGACGACAAACTTGACCTGCTTGATGTAAATAAGACAGACAATACACAGAAAGAAGAGCACTGTATAATACAATACGGACTCAGTCTCAAAAGTGTATCTCATGGATGTGTATTAACAATGAAAACAACAAATGAGCATAAAGTCATTGACTTCAGAATAGAACTGTAAGATCTGCATAAAATACCCTAGAATATGATGCGACTTAACAAAGCATGCCCTTTGACTATGTTTATTTCTACAGTATGTAAACAATACAAAGCACAATCACTAATCACTTGTTTAAAATATGCAAGGAATGTTGCAGAAGACTGTGGCTGGCCGGCACAGAGCAACATTAGCATTCCTAATTAAGACTCGGGCCACCTCCAAGGAACACCACGGGCTTCAGTCTAATGGCATATGAGATTAGATAATTAGGAAATGTAAGCTTCATTGTGTCAGGGAGGTGAGAGAGGCTGCACGCGGGAGACTGAGATCATTTGGTGCATCTGTCTGACTATGTGTGTGCATGTCTACATGAGAGCAGGTGGTTGTACACTCACACTTCAATGCATGATCAATATCCTTCCTCTGCCGCGCTACCAGAGATTCCAGTTTGCTCTGGGCTAGGGAGCCTTGGGATAGGTCCTGCAGCAGGTTTGTGTCTGAGAAAACAAAGCAGAAGAGCAGGATATCAGTTTAATTAAGTGTTCACTAGAAGTGTGTATAAACAACTGCAATATAAATGACATTCACATAAATAGATGGAAATAGAAATTAGCATCCATCGCAATGTTCTTCATTTTCTCATGTAAAATTATAAAGAGAAGTAATTAAGCGATTAAAATTGCTGTGATACATTTGTTTAATGTGAAAATGTTTTATTTTATATTTAAAGTTTAAATATCCAAAATATTGAATTACTTACAACATTGCTTTTAAGTCTGCTACAAACATAAACTTTTGTCATGCAATATGGACGCACAACATCCTCATTTTTGTAAACTAGTCAACAGAATGCACCTACACTACACCCTGCTGTGCCAGTATGGTGGAACATGGTGTACTGTAAGCTATGTTACAATGTGCATTTCAAACAATATCACCAGTTTATGGCTCTGCAGTAGTGCACAGATCACTACCTCCATTTTCTTGCAGTATGAACTCGACTGGGTTGCTGACTGCAGACACAGAACACTTGGGCATCAACAGGATAACGCGCACCTTTTGAAGCCGCTTGTCACCACCGTCCAAAGACTGGAAAACCTCCAGTATCAGCTTTACATCTAGGCAGCATGCACACACAGAATAATGATAACCAGCTTAACCGGCGACACACATTCTGTCACTGCTCAAATTCTATTCACAATATCCCACAGTATTTCTTTGGAGAAAAATTCCCTGCCTGAAGGCATCTTTTGCAATTATGAAAATGTCAACTTTGCCCCTTACCCAAAATTGGTATTCTAATGACTAGCTAAAGTGGTATCAGAAAATAATATTTACATAAAGCCTCAAATCTCAGCAGACAGGTTTAGAGCGCACTGGCTACATTTTGGAGTCCCTGATAATTTGCTGACAGCAACTACAACAACTACCAGACTCTTTGTTTAAACACCCAAACTCATTGTTATAATTGGTGAGCACAGAAAAAAAGCCTGTCAACATTAGCACAGAAAAAAAGCCTGTCAACATATGAATTAATAATTAATGTATCAGTATGACAAGCGCAACACGTAATATCCAGCTTGCCCGTCTTACTTTCATTCCAGTAAAAGGCAAAGAACAAAAATGACAGCCTGATGTCATTATAAGACAGTGACATTTAACAGACAGGCGTTTCCTCTGCTTCCATCTCTTTCCGTTTATCTCCTCTTTTGTCTATAACACAAAAACAAACAAATACTGACAACACACTCATGGACACATCCACTTTGTGCTTACTCCTGCAGCCCATGGTGGAGACAGCGAGCGCTAGCTCCGCCCTCTGAGCATCTGTACAATCGCTGACACAAATGTAGACTGTAGGCTGGTTGTTGCTGTTGGATTTATGTTTCTCAGCAACTAGGGAGGCAGTGTGGGAGACAGTGAGGCCAGAGAAACTGCCCACCATAAGTACATCTCCGTCCTCTGGTAACAGGGAGCACACTGCATTTGGGCCCAGGCTGCATGACTTATCCTACAGGCACATTAAGTAAAAGGCATTAGACTGGTAGTGAGACTTCAACCTTAAACTCCTCCATTCAGGTTAGCAGCATCACTAGGAACTGATGGAACATAAACTAAGATATGGAAGGAGAAAAAAAACAAGGACATTTTAAAAGGGAGAAAACCAGCAGAAAAAAGGAATGAAGAAGTCTCATAAAATGAGAAAAAAAACTGAGAGAAGGAGAGATGATTAATTAGGCAGTGGTGTTGAATGTTTGATTGAATTTGGCCGCAAAATCTGATTTAATTGTGTTGTGGTGCTGTGTGCTGCTTACAGTTTGTATGGCAGCTTGACTTTTATGGAGGAGAAATTAAATGATTAAACTGTCTCCTCCTCCCAAACAGGATAATTCTTTATGGCTCAAAGTGAAGCATGGCCACATGAGTGGAAGTGATGTGAAATATTTGTATCTGGGCAAACTAATCTGAGTTGGCATAAGGAATCTCAGTCTTATAATCAATTTGAGCAAGTCATTTACCAAAGTGAAATCATAAATATAAGAGGGGATTGATGTGGCTGAACAGATTTCCAGGGCCTTATTAAAGTCTACAGAGGGGAGGCTGCTCTTGTCAGAAACCTTTCGTCTCTGCACAGATTGTACCTGGATGATCAGTTTGTGGTCACTAAGCAGTTCGGTGGAGTACAGTTGAGCTTTCAGCTGAGCGGGGAATACCAGTATATCCCCACAGTGGGGATCCTGGCAGAAGGTCTGGCCCTCCAACTGTCCAATCGATTTCACCTGCGAGAAGCCTGCACTCTTCAACACACTCTGGACCTCATCAAGACTGGAAGCAAGGCAGAGGTGCAGCAAAGAGAGCAGATTAGTGGAAACCCAAGAGGAGGGATCAGGGAAGAAGGTCAGGGGTGGGAGAAAGAGGAAGACTGTCATCATAGATAATAATAGTTTGTAGAATTGCTGTGTGGCCTTTTAAAAGACTTTAATAGTAATATGTGCTATAAAAGCCATTAAGATAGACACACACCCACACACACACACCATTTGTCCCAACAGGTGACCTTTACAGTCCCAGAGCTGGTCGAGGGGTGCTGCTGATTGAATCTGTCTACAGCAGTAGGATTTACACCTAACTGAATCAGCCTGTCAGGCGCGTGCAAGAACACACATTAGCACACATACACACACACGTATATATACGCACACATTGTCTGGTCGTTTAATTGGATGTCAGCTGGGCACCTGGCCCATAAAACATTTGGCAGCACCCAAAGTTAAAGGTCTGTGTGTAAGGGTAGGTGTGTCTGGATGCTTGCACACATTCCGTGTATGCTTACAGTGCATTCCGGTGTTTATGTACAGCTTTGAGTATGTACTCTCTGTACAATTTGTGTGTGCTCAGCTCACCTGCTCTTCAGCGTGTTGACCCATGCATAAAGTGGAAGGCTTTTTGATCTCTCCTGCATCTTTTTCACACTCTCTGGCAGAATACACTCAATGGACAAGAGACCACGTTTGATCCTGCAGCGAGCCAGAGAGGCTGCCAGCTTGGTTTTAAACCTACGTACAACACAAACAAAAGAAAAAAACTTTTTTATACCAAGGTTATCAAATTCCTTGATTTGCATTTTCTTTTCCAATTCCACTCCCAGTTGTGCGAGTGGGTTCTTTCTTCTATATTTTTCATGCTCTCCTTGACATTTTTCTTTCCCTACCTGAAGAGGCAGTTCTTCACATCTCTAACTTCTTGTATGATCTCCTCCTCCCACTGGCATTCCCATGGGAGGAACTTCCTGTCTTGGAAGTCACAGAGCATGACGGCAACCAGGCCCATCTGATCGTCGGGCTAGAGCAGAAGAGCAAAAGGTGCAGTTAATTGGTGACTTCCATTTTTAACAAGAGAACAACGAAAAAGCAGCAGCAAGAGCAACAGCTGAGAAACACACTTGTATCTGTTGAATGGTTATGGTAATTTTGAGGTAGCTCTACCATGGTTGCCTAATGAGGGGCACTGTGCAGCGATACTATTTATCAGGATCGATTTAGAATCTAAATTGTAACTAATTTGTAGAAATTGACATACACACAGTACTTCGAGGATGTCCTGCCATGACCCCACTTCTGCCACTTGATTAAACCTAGGTGGAAACCTGAGTTATGTCTCTACCGCACCACCACAATTATCCTTCTCCCAGCCCCTCTCTATCCCCCCCTCTCTCTCTTTCTTCCCAGGTATTTGCCTCTCTCTCTGTCTCAAACTCCACCTTCCTCTCCCTGAGGGTGGGAGGGCACCAGCCATATTAGTGGCAGATGGTGTTCCATGACAGCAACAGCTTGCCACATCCTCACTACTAGGTTAATGGGCAGAGAGGCGAGAAAGCTACAAGGGTTTATGCTGCATCTAAGAAATCAGTCATCACTTATTATTCATTCCAGAGGCTTTAAATTTCATTTTTGGAAAGGCCAATTTCTGAAACTGGTTGTGGCACTCCACTTTTCGGCTCTCATCCTCCCTCACCACCTCAAGTTCCACTTGCCCTTTACCAAGGTTAAACTCTTGGGTGTGGGAAAATTCCCAGTCACTAAGTTGCCTGGCAACAGTGTCCCATGGTGGGAAACTGGCCTACAGTAAACATGCCAGCTCTGTTTAGCCACCTCTAGTCCTGGACTCTTACATAAGAATTCCAAAATTTATGTTAAAATGGCTGTTAACCAATGATTAAATTTAGTCGGGTGTCATGAAACAGTCTGTTGAGTTTTATAGCTTAAGCAGTTGTAATACATAGCATTAATATGTACCACATTAATAACTGTCAACTGAAATTGAGCTGAGTTTTAAAATTAAACAGACCAAACTCAATGTTTAATATTCTGGACTTACGTTTTTAAGTTAGCTGTGATTAAAGTCTCATATGGCTCATTTTACACGGGGATTGAGTCAGTGCCATGTTAAATGTGCTTTCCATCTAATATGTTTGCCTCGCTAGATTTTATATCATCTCTCAGGCTATTTCCACCCTCCTTGAGATTTAGGCTTCATTCTCCCTTTCCATTGTGATAAAATGTGCTTCAAGCTCAAAGTCTATCTACAGCTTCATTTTTCATCCTACTTTTTTCCCTAAACCCTCATGTACCCCCTTTTTTACACTCAGCCTATTCTCTCTCCTTCTCCTCTTTCTCCTCTCTATCAAGGTTGAACTTTATAGATGCCAGCAGTGTAAAAGAAGGTGAGCGTGAGTTCTAAAGACTGTCTCATTGTGTCTGGGCTTTATTGTCTAGCCAGAGGGATGCAGAGTAACGACCTGCCACCAACACGTAAGGAGAGCCATTCATTTCACCCAAGGCTGTATTTCATGGGGCTACAGTGCAAGTATACATCTGTGTGTCTGTGGGGATTGCACCACAAACACACACACACACACACACACACACACACACACACACACACACACACACACACACACACACACACACACACACACACACACACACACACACACACACACACACACACACACACATATATATGTCCATGTGTAGTAATGTATCTGTATATGTTTAGGGCCACACTGAAGTAGACACTGGTTGTCTACAATCTGTACGCTCCATGACAGCTGTTTTGTGTTTACACATTCACCAGCTTTCATTACTCTTCTCCTCTGCCAGCTCAGTAGATACACACTGGCTCTGTATTCTGTGCATGTTTTATCGCTATCCAAAATGTTAGAGAAACAGCTTAAGCAACCTTCCTCTTTCCACAGCTATTTTTTTTATGTGGAATGTTAAAAGTAGGGCAAAAGTACATGCCAATCTCCCCCAGAGGGTACCTCTTCATTTAAGTAGCAAGGTGTTCTTCTGCGGTGTAATGGATGCAGGTTCACAGATGTGCTGGGAATCATTCTTTTACGACGACACGGCATAATAATAACACTCAGCATGCTGGTTCTAGGACAGCCCCTGTGCAAAATACGCTCACATGCCACACGCAAACACACCATCCCTGGGCTACAGCATTTTGATTTCATCACTAATTAATGGGGTGTTTTGTCTGAGAGTGGTAATAAAGGAAAATATACACCCAGATGTGCTCTGCCACCTTGTGACTTATATATATATATATACATAGTATTCCAAAGGGAGTGACTGTCATTGATTAGGGTAGGGAATATAAAGGAAACAAGGTACTTTAGGAGTTGATCAAAGGAATGCATCAATGTAATACATCAGTATTAGTGTTACTGATTAGAAGTCTAGAGAAAAGAACAAAGAGTATGTGGAGCAGAGACAGCAAGACATTAATATTGGAGAGTGTGTAGGAAAACTATACACACAGGGATGGCATGGTACACTTCAAAATGTAAGTCTAGCCTTTCTCAGAAACAAAAGAATGTTAATATTTGGCAGCATATTAAAAGTAACGTGCATCTCTGTCACACAGTGTTGATATACACCAAGGGATTGAACATGTTTACCTCTTGTAAAGTAATGCTTTATTAAAACTAGAACTAACTTACCACTGACTGAGAGAGATAAAAGCGGCTGTCAATCATGATGTCCTCCAGCAGTTCTTGATCTGGGCAGAAACAAAGTAAAACAAGGTTAGTTAGAAGGATGGAAATGTAATAAGGGGGATTTTCAGTTACTAATTATGTGTGAGCAATGATGATGCATATTAGTGCATTTTTTATATCAATGTCTAATTATCCCTGGAAACCAATCCCCGACTCTTTCATTTAGAGCAGGAGATAAAGGGACAAGAAATTGCTCCTATCCATTAACTGGTAAAATATATGCTACAAAGGACAAACCCATATCTAATGATGAAAACATGTCAAGGAAAAAAGAGTGAAAGAAGCAAAAGAGGCTCCTTGAGGCACCCCCAAATGATGGTGATTTAATTTAAAAAGATAATTAAATTAGATCAGGGGTTTAATTTCCCATGATTAAATGCTTATTTGGAGCTTAATTAGGCCTAATCTGATTCTTCATTTGCCTCTTTTCTTTTCATTTATTGTGTCTGTGGTAAGAGGGTGTGCAAAGTCGAAGGACTGATGACATTAATGACATCTGAAGTAACACACACGATACATCTAAACATGATCAGTGAAATTAAATAATATAGGCATGCATGTTTTTCACAACAGAGTCAGATGCATTATTATTACTCTTGTTATCTTCTTTATTCTATTCAACACTTTTATATTTTAAAAATTATGCAGTGATGTCTAATGGAGGGACATGACATTCTTGTTTTACTCTTGTATATTGTACAGTAGCATGACTTACAAAAATGAGATTGGATTAAGTTTTTTGTAAGTATTCCATTTCTTACCAGGTTATCTGATGTAACTTTAATTGACGTTCTTTATCAAATCACAACAGTAGTCTGAAAAATGTAACTATAAAGTGTTAAAGGTGAGAGCTGCCTATCAGATATGATTCATGGTGGTGTTTTTTTTTTGTTGTTGTTGTTGTTTTTTTTACCTCCACACCCTGGATGTCATATCATAAAAGCAGCAACTGTCTCGCGAACCAACAGGATACATTCTCTTGCAATATACATACGAACTAACAGATTTATCCTTTCCTATCTGTGAACAGGCGGTTCTCCTTTTCAATATGCAAAGATGGCGAGACAGCAACATTATCCAGTCTATCATGCGCGGATTAAGGAACAGTTGCTTCCAAAGTTACTCTGCAGGTAGAGTGTTTGCTCACTACACACTCTAAATGAGAAAAAGGATCATTTCTCTAATGTGGATGCGTGTCTAATGAGATCGGAAACCACCTCTATGTTACTGCAGAGGAGTAAGTAAAAGGTGAAAACGAGAAGCAAGTGTGAAACCACAGTTTTGAAATACATATGTATGTGCAGTGTGTCTGTTTCCAGTGTGGTTGCCCTCTTGGTTAATCCCTCTTCTTGATAGACACACCTCTAAGGCTGCAAAGTGAGAGGTAATCCCAGAGCCCATCCACAGAGACACCATGGAAACCACAGACACTGCTGCTAACTTATCACAACATCACAAATCATGCTGCACTCTGGGTCTCAGCCAAATGCACACTGGGCACCCCTGTAGCATGTAGGGCAAGGAAAATGCACAAGTCTGCATGCAGGTACATCCACATGCACACACACACACACTGCCGTATACACAAATGTTTTCATATGATAGAGCTTATCTTTAATTGAGGAAACACTGGCATACAACATCAGCAGTGGTCTAATTTATAGCTGATGTAGATCAATAAGGTTTACAATTGTGGCCATTACTGCAGAAGGTCTTAAAGATAAGCCCTTAAGAGATAACCACACAGTGCACACTGCAAAACAGACCCCAGGGGGGGCCATGATGGTTGGGTCTGTAGAGGTCATAGTCTTCCACATGCTATAAATCACACAGAATGAAACACAGAGACATTTCAGCTATAAATCACTTGCAGTCTTTACACAGCAGTGCCAGGTTTTACCTGAGGGGTGATGCAGAATTTGTTAAATCTGACATTGACGTGCAACAGTCGCTTGAAGTGATGAACAAAAAATGTGTCTCCCATCAGCAGTAGACACTATTCACTGCAGGCCTGAGGTTGTGTGCTTTGTGGCTTCCATCTAAGTATTACACAATGAGCAGTGACTGATGGTGACTTCTGTCAAACAAATCCTTGGTGCAAGGACCAGATCTGAATGCAGTCACCTTCTCTCTTCAGCCAGGTCTTTGTCTCACAATGTTCTGCATCACTGCCCCTAAATGCACATTAATCTAACAGTCAACCAGCCAAAAAAAGGTGCTTGCCATAAGTTATACATTCACCTTTGGACTAAATGTCCAATCTATCTTAAAAATTGTGCACCTGCACAATTTAATATTTGCTGAGGTATACTGGTGGTAGCTGCTCTGATTGTGGTCAAGGACAAAAAAAGACTGTCTTTCTCTCTTTCATGCTATAAGTCCAGCCAAACACAAAACGATCCAAAGAACCTTTCTGGTTGCACATGGAGAACAGCAGCCTCAGTCATTTGACAGTCTGGCAGCCCATCTGGACAGTATGGACAATGAGGCAGAAACACTCAGAGGAGTAGCCAGTAGAAAGAAATAGAAACCCAGGAAAAGAGGAGTGAGAAATAGGGGGGCTTTTATGGCTGGCGACAAGGTCAACTAAATTTCTACCAGTAAAGATGCACACAAAAAGACTTTGCATAACATAACATCAGCATATACCTCTAGCAATGTGAACACCAATCAACAAGATAAGTAACCTTGACAACATAATCTGCCTCTAGGTCTAGCAGATAGTTATTCAGATTTGAAAAGTGCTTTACAGAGAAAAAAGAGGTAACAGACATAGAAAAGCCCACAAGACAAAAAAGAAAAAGAAAGGCATAGGAGAAAGTGAAGCAAAAAAGAGAAGGAAAAAAGACTTAGCTGTTTTATTTGTCATTTTGGTGACATTAACTTCAAGTTAGTGAAATGTTAAATCTACAGAGTAAACATTACCACCAGAATCAATTCCATATTTTAACACTGAGTGACAATTACTGCAACAGACAGGTCTGTGTCCCCAGCCACTGACACATTGAGCAACTTTTTTTTTTTTTTTTTTTTTTGGGCACATGAGAGTTATAATCACAAGATCAATACCAGTGCTCATTGGCATTCCACTCCGCCTGTTTTTCGCTGGTGAAGCATTTCTTCTTTGGGTTAACAACTGACCTCAGCTCAATTTTGGATCAGTCATCGGAAGGCAATGCACGAATGACGTGTCTGGTGTGTGTCACTGCCAGCATATCACTAGCAAATCAATTTCTGCACCAGAAGTCGACCTGGTCGTAGGAGGAAGAAGAGGAAAGATTGGCTTCAAGGCTTTGTCATTTCATCTACACCCAATTTCACCACACAGCAAATGCGAGAAAGATGCCAGCATGTGACTAAAATCCATGTGACCAATCACATCTCTGCAACATCAATAAATAAAATTACACAGGATAATTTTAATGTCATAAAACAGGTCTTATTTCTTGAAACCGTGGCTCAAATCAAAAATGGTAAAATTAAAGATGGATTAATCTCCTTCTTGTCCTAGAAACTTCAAAGTTGTGGCGTCTCAACTCCTCCTTTCTTTAAGTTATCTGTACTGTCAAGCTGAAATTGCTCAAATGAATTCCAGAAATGTACAGCACAGGGGATAGAAACCGCAGAAAAGAAATGTACTAACATAGTACTGATAAGCCCTGAACAAAAACGGGATTTACTTTAAAAGGAAATGAAGTATTGTAATAGTTCTCATTTCAAGTAGGCCATTTTTCCTAAGCAGTGCTCAAGTTCATGCTCTTGTCCAGATTAACTTGTTGTAATGTTCGTACAGGAAAAGCAAATTTCTCACTGGGGACATACAGCCTCTCAGAGAAAGTAAAAGAGATCAAAGATTATTCTGGCATTAAAATCTCTAAATTCTCTCTTATTGTCCTCATCAATCTGCTCAGTTTCACCTGGTGATGTAAACACTATGACCAACAGCTGTAATACTCCAACAAGGTGCTGGAGCTTGTGATTATGGATATTTTTGAGCTGATCTGCATTAACTGTGGGACATGTAGGTCTGGGGCTTATCCAGGTTCAGTGGGCAGATAGTGAGAAGGGCCAAAATCATTCATGGCTACGAGGGTGTTCCTGCTACCTGACCTCTCCATCCACCGAGAACACATTAAATGGATTCCAGCCGGCTTCCTCCTCTGGCAGTTGGCTCGCCTCCCCTGCATTATCACCATGGTGATTACACACCCCCGTGATTTCAGTCACCCAGACCCCACCCTAATCCCAGAAAACAGATTATGGCCCAAATTGATTTGCAGCATCACTCAGAATTCCTACTGCTCATTCAAGCATTTTTTTCTCTTCCACTTGCTCTTCATCAGTCTATCTATATCCAATTCTATTTGTCAATTAAGTCCCTCAGAGCTATTCATTCTAATTTCAAGTGGTTTGCTTTGCCGGGAATCTAACAGGCTTTACTTGCAATTTAAAGTACCTGAAATGAATCAGAATCGGAGTTGCTGAACACCTTTTCCTGATGGTCTCATTCCAAACTCACCCAAAACACAGAACATGAGAGAATAAAAAAGGGTTAGCAATCAGCTTATTCTGTAGGCGGGTGTTTTCATCACTGTTTAACCAGGGGCAAACAAAGTTTTACTGCCACTGTGGAGATGCAATCCTATGTGTTGTATTTTTTATTCCTTTTAACAATAAAATGGATTTAAAAAGCGAGCAGTTTTAATATTTTATCCAAGGGCAGATTTCATTCTGTCCCCAGTGGCAGGCTTACAGCAGCTTATGTTTGTATAATTTCAACCAGTAATTGATCATATAAAACAACTTATGCTTTGCATTGCACTGTAAGACTTAAAATATAAATGTTAGGTTATTATTCATGGTCATATGTAAAAAAATAATGCTTTCATTTATTCAAAACATTCATTGTGTCATTGATTATAATCACCTTAGAAAATCATGTTTATTTAGACCCACCTGAGCCTTGGATTTGCACTTTTAGTAGAACTGTGAAAAGGGTAAAAACCACCTATAAAAGGAAAATGTTTACTGTTGGGAGGCCAAGTGGTCAAGGGCCAGATTTGACCTCACGAGACGCTTCTTGTCTTGTATAAGGCTCTCGAAATATACTGTACATATCAAGGTTGTCAAGGAAACCGAAGCAAGAAAGAAAAGAGGGAAGAGAAATAATGAATGAAGGTTCAACAGATGAAAATAATGCCGGACTACCAGTTTCTCACAAACTTACATTTCAGTGTACTGAAGGCAAGCTCATAACCTGCTTGTTGCATCTTCTGATTTTTGACCTCAGGTAGTTTGAGCCCTCTCTTGTTGCCATAATTCACCAACCGGCACGCAGCAGGCCTCTCCCGGTGGCAATTCTGGAAGATGACTGAAGCCAGCAGGTAGACTCTGTCTGGGAAGCCCGGCTGATTTTGGCTGGTGATCTGGGGCTCTGGAGGACATGAAGGGACGCCACCGTCGGCTGGATAATGTGGTGGAGTTGGGTCTGTGCTGCCTCGGATCTGGGAGCCCGACTTTTTTGTCTTACATGTGGAAGAGCGATTTAGACGCCCACTAATATTTTTATTTTTCACCATCTTCTCCAAGATGTGCTTTCACTCTGGCACCTGAAAACATGACATAAAACGCGTAAGATGTAAACAATCCAGTATTCTACATTTGAGAGTCTTGAGATAAATTTGGGGCAATATGGACTTCACTTGCCGTAATCCATGTAAATCACATTATAGGAATAACTGGGTTAAATTACTGTAAAAAACATATTTTTGAAACTGCAAATATTACTGCAAAATGTGTGCAGCATATAGTTATGGGTCATTCCATTTTAAATGATGAAAGTTTTATAAAATATTTTGCTCAACCAACTCTGATTTGCCTGAAATTTTCATTGCATAAAATATGATTATATATAAAGATATTTGCAATTTTTTTTCCTTAATATACCAAATACTTAACTAGATAAGTTTATTTCTTTTTTCCTTTTTTAATGGCAGTCAACCCACTTAGAGGATGTTTTTTTGCTTTGAAATTTAAGGCTGTTTGGATGACAATACATCAGGAACAATAAAAGATAAAAGCCTGAAATGTTCTGTGTATATTTGCCATTGTTAAATAATCTTCTATAAATAAACACGTAGTTCAAGTAATCTCTAATTATGGGTGAGATGAAATACGAAAAAAGGTGTCATGAATAGAATGCAGATGTCAACTTTTCTAAACCACGTGTAGCTGTGTGTCACAATAATACAAAACAAAACATATACAATATTTTGTAACATGAAATACTTGATCACAAAAAAAATTTTAAAGTTATTTTCAGACCACACTTGGCAGGTATGAACTTTGATATTGAGGATACTTGTTGTGTAGTTTTGTGTAATTTCTCTATGAATTATCACTGCATTAGGTCATTAAGCAGGCATCAGCATAATGCAACTATGACTGAATACATACATCTGATGAGAGAGTGGAGTTTTATAGCAGGAAATTTCCATGCCCTGACATATGTTTAATCTCAATTACTTATGTGAGCAAGACTTAAATGGTAAATTTATTCTCATAACAATTGTGAATATTTTTGATAGGATCAAAATGGATTATCTAGCTTTGTGTTCCATTGGGAATAAATTTTGCCAAGAAGTCCAATGTCACAAGCTGGCCAACATGAAAAAGTGTGAGTAAATACAAGTTCACAGTAACTGTCAAAGAGTTCACCTTCAAGCATCTCTTCCAAGAAGTATATGAATAAGTCTAATACATAGATAGCATACAGTTGTGAAAGGAAGATAACACTCCACTTTGTTTCTCCAGTCTGCAAAGCAAGGTACGAAGATGAAAAATATGCCCATATTAAAAATATATCTATAATTAGTTATATTTGGAGAATTATCTTGGAAATCCAGAACTGTGTTCTACTTGGATATGGCAATTTAGCAATATTTTTTGTTTAGTTTCGTAATATTGTGACAACATATGGTTCAGAAAATATCGACTGCTAACTTTGGCATTGTCAGTGTTTTTGGTAATGTGTGTTCAAAGATGGGACTTTTCATTATGGCTTAAGATAAGACAAGATAAGACAAGATAAAAACTTTATTAATCCCACAGGAAATTCTTTTGTCAGATATTGCTCAGAGACAAAATAACATAACACTAGGAAATGCATTGCTTAGTACAAAAGCTACAAGATACTATCAGAGATGATTTTATCTACTTGTCCAATACTGCACATCATGAATCAATGCTATAATGTGACCTAATAATGACAATTTCCAATTTTTATTTTAAACAGTTTCAGAGATATCAGTTAAACATATTCTATACATGTAAATGTGTGGAAAAAATCTGCTGAAAGTGCGTGGAAGATTTGCAAACATGTATCTCAAAAGGTGCCTGACAAATACCGAATATTGCACAGCCACCATTTTAAATATCCATACTTTAAGATAAAAGAAAAGAAAGAAGTTCAAAGCAAATCCAAAAACGGTCGAGCAGAAGGACCTTGACGACTTGAGATGGAACAGAGCTCAGATATATCTGTAGTGTGAGAAGTGGGTCGTATTTCATTCAAACTTTGATTTTGTATCTCTTCTACAAATTATACTGCATTATATTTAGTTTACTTTAGCATGATATTTAACAAACAATGGCCAACAACTTTTGGAAAACGTCGTGACACCTGAAGCTACATCGTTAAACAAAATTTTGTTTTCAAACAAGTGAGCTAGCTTGCTAACGTCAGCACAACACTGATTTATCAGGCAGACGTTTATGTAGCAGTAGAAATATTTCGGTGGGATTCACGTTACCTTAGGAGAAGAATGTCCTGTATTCTCTTCTAAAAACAGTGTGCTCGGTATTCTCCATATTTTCCCGTGCAGACAGGTGTGTTAACGATGCTAGCGGGGTTTGCTCTGTTGTCCTTCGCTAAGTTTTAACAGCCAGTAAAGTCCCCTGCTGTAAACCTCGGTCCGTTATGAGGCAGTAAGCGTCTCCACGAATGTTTACAGGAAGCCCCATCTCCCAGAGTCCTTGAGTCCTTTTATCTAGAATGTTTATATTAATAAAAAAATACCACAACACAGAGTCCCCACTTAAAAACAAACTTTCTAAATGTCCGTTAGTTCAGTTTTAGCGTTACGCCGTCACCGTGGCAACCGCATGCTAATTTCAAGGTCCTGTTCTTCACGGATCAAGAAGTAATCTGTTTAATGCTGGACGTCCTCTACAGCACTGCAGGCTTGTTAAAGTTTTACTGAGCATTATATCAGCCAGCAAACCACAACACTGACGGACAGTAAGGCATAAACTTGCAGATGGCATCCAGCTGCTGTTTTAAAGCTCAGGTCGGTGATGGGGACGTGGGGGTGACAAGGGTGTAAATTAAAAAAAAAAAAAAAAAAAAAAAAGTACAGATCCTCTACCTTTCTCTGCCTCCCTCATCCTTCTAATTGTTTGCCAATTTGTACATTTAAAAAACCCTAATATTCTTGTGCATGTGGAGGAATTCAAAAGAACTGGTTTGATATGTTGACAGTGTAAAATACACTTCTGTGCTTGTTTTTCTGTTTATATGTGACTCATATGGAGGGTTATCCATTAGCTTGCACAAAACAAATCGCAAATGCTTATTTATTAATATGTTAAAATGTAAGAGTTTTGGAGGAAGGAATTTCCCATTACCTTCGGCTACCCATCCCTGGGGCTTGGTGATTTGACAGTGTTGTGTCAGGAACTGAAATATTTATTCTTTTATAATGAAAGTGATAGTAAAGGTATAATTTTTGTTCAAGGCTCATCAGTTCTAAATTAACTGGAATGAATCCAACTGCTTTTTTTTTTTTTTTTAAGTAAAAAATATTAATAATTTCTACAATCATTATCTAATATTTATGCAGTTAGAGGTTGGCTGATTCTGATCAAAATGACTCCTGAGACAGCAGCAGTCGTGTTTAGCAGATTAGCCTTTTCAGGATTTTAGTTTGAGTTTTATTACAACAGAGATGTAGTTCATTATCATTTATTTACCCCCTAATAAATTTGTTCATTTAAGCATACTTTTTGTGTACATATTATATTGAACTGTATCTATGTTGACAGAAAACAGACAGTATTTTAAGGCAGTGTCTTATCCTGGTTTACTCTATATTTAGACTGGTCTTCCACAACTATAAATTCCCCTGCCTAATATTGTGTGAGTTCCCCTCATGTCACCAAAACAGCTCTGACCTGTCTGGTAGCAGATCTGCAGGATGCTTAATCAGACTGGAGGGCAATTAGACTCCCCCTGACTGATATCAGGGTGTACTGATGCCCGGGGGGATGTACTTGACCTGCAACAATGTTTAGGTGGGTGGTTTCATGTCATCGTAATATCAACATGAATGCCAGGACCCAAGGTTTCCCAGGAGAACATGCACTGTAATGAGATAATCAATGTTATACACTTTACCTGGACGTGGATTTCATCAGTGTCTCTTTCTAGTCATAAATATTAACCCGTATTAGCCCAAGACCAGGCCAAATCCGCTTTAAAAACACAGCGCCATGTTTTTTTGACTCACTGAAGAAGCTGCCTAAACCACCCCAACTAAAATGGATGGAGCATTTGTTGTGTTTTATTTCTGTTGCACCAAATTTGGTCGAGTTGCAGTAGAGAAATTTAAAAACAAGTTCAAAAACAGCAACATCAACAGACTCATTGTTACAAGGTTGTTATTAAATTCATAGTTTTGATTAACCCAGAAGTAGCTTTTCAAATCTCCCTATGGTCTGGTGATAAGATTAAGGAGGCTTATTTTATTTCAGAATTCTCCCAAGTGTCTCTGATCCACAGAGCCCAGGGCTGTTCATTTTGGCCTCACGTTTTTCAGCTATCACTGAATAAATTCTGGGATGTTTTTCGGTTGGAAATTTTAAAAAATAACATTGTGCTTACGGGGTTAAGTACTGTGCATGTTAAGTAAAAGATTAGTCACAGTGGCGGAAGAAGCACTCAAGTAGAAAAATATTCAATTAAAAGTAAAAGTTCAGCTTTTTAAATTGGCAGGTAAAATTGAGGTAGAATCACCAATACATATATATGTAAAAGGGTAAATAACACATTCCTAGTATATTCTAGTGAAAGTATTAAAAAGCTAATAGATCAACAACCTTTATGGTCACACTTCTCTACTATTTCAAAGACTGGTCTCACTGAAATATGAGAACTTTGTTTTAAATATATAAACTTTAAAATGAACAACTGACTTCCACCGCCCATAAAATATACCACATGGGCTTCAAGTAATATGTCAGCATTGTTAAAACTGAACTGGCACTTTCAGATGCTTTGGTCAAGGGTCATGAACAAGCTATCAGAGATCTTCAGCCAGTCGCTCTTTCTCTGATCATTCGTCTTCTGGGTGATCCCTTCACAATTCAAATCAGACAGCAGTTCACAAAGTTCATTTTTGTAGCTGTAATATTAGCCAGGACAAAATTATTTCACTGGAACGACAGGATCCATTTTTTCTGTCATCCACTGGTTCAACCTACTGAACATTCCAGTTTAGAAAAACTATCTCCACACAACCTAATATCAAACATCTGCAAAACATCTGCTCTCTTTTTACCAGAGCTGATCCTCCCTGCTACACCCAAACACTGCATCCATAAAATATTAACATGCTGGGAAACAACAAGTACGCTGACACGTATTTTAAGCACAATATGCACATAAATAAAAACATCTAGATTGCTTATGAGCTCCCCATGTTGCATTTGTACTTAATTTTTAAAACAAAACATATTGTGCGTGCAATAAATTACTGTATTAGTATTATTGAGGAATTAATGTCTAAGCAGCATGTTAACATTGTAATTGGTTGAGATGGTGTGAATTTTACTGCTTATCCACTGAAAGCTTAAGGTGACAATGTGTTTATATAAAGCTCAGCCGTCAAATAGAAGTGGTGCAGTCTTTGAAATGCTGTGCATAAGATTTAAACACTTCTGTAAAACATCAAAGATGTGTGGAATTCATCCCAGTAAATCAGTGGTGAAGTTCCTGTATCAACACAGTCATCCTCCCATTCCGTGTGTAAATCTCAGCAGTGATAGATTATATTTCCGAGTGAAATTTTGTCAGGCACTTGGTAATTTCCCCAGCAGTCTTTCCCTCAGTGCCCAAGGTGCTACGCCTGTCCATATTACATGCTTCACACCTCTGCTGTTGCAGCCTGACTATCACTTTGGAGAGAAGGATTAAAAAAAAAAAAAAAAACTCAACACCATCTCTCCCTATCTGTCAGACTTCTGCTCAACAGAGCCCACAGAGGGGAGGCTCAGCAGAACAATCAAACACACGCTGCCTCCAGCCCAACCATTTTTTTTATTATTTTCCACTGACTAACTCACTTTCATTAATAGCCTTCAGGTTTAATTACGGAATTGCAGTGAGTTAGACATATAGTCTCCTGCCATACGATAAACTGGAGGACTGGAGGAATTAATGGTCTACAAATATTGTTTTCTCCTCTCGGTAGTGAAAATTTATGAGTGGATCTGTGCAGAACACCAAAAGACAGAAGGAACGGTTCTGAGGTGCAAATCTTGTGCACTTATGTTGGCACATGCAGCTTCAAACAGTAAGCTTTGGGGCATCAACTGCAAGAATGGTAAGTGGGAAATGAGCGCCCCCTACTGCAAAATTAAGATATTGTGGTGAAAACTAAGAAGAGTATTATTACTACTGCTGTAGTGCATTATTGTGAAATAAGTCGAGAAGGAGTTTATGTGAGATCCTTTGAAGGAGTAAATATGTTGTAATGTCACAATATAGAAAGATTTAAGTTCATTTCAAAGCTCCAAAAAGTTATCAAAACACACCTATGGGCCTTTCTATGTCACTGGTGACATATTCCTTCATTGCAGTGAGCATGGACGGGGTAATTGATTTTCTCCCATGTAGCAGCCATAAATACTCACAAGCACACTCAGTGCACAGCTGAAAATACTCAAGAAATACATTAATTACGACTGTTTGAGTTGTTTCTGGAGGAAAAACGACAGTGCCCAGCTTATTTAGGAAATTATTTGGCTATTTCATGGAAACAAAGATAAATATTTATAACAATTTTTACCGATTTTAGTAGAAATGGTTTGAACTGAGTCTCAGAGACATGCTAGAAAAGTTGAAAAGTATTAAAAGGCAGAAAACATTGTTGATTTTGGTCTCATCATGGAAATTGGGAATTTTTCAAGTTAAAAAAACATATAGTTGCCTATTGTATCTTTAAAAATCCTGATAAAAATATTGGAAATTAAATAGGTAGACATTTTACCAGCAAAAAGAATGACCCTGTTTTACATGTACTGATATATTAACATGTAGGCTGTATGGTAATGTTGCTACTTCGTGTGACATTAGTTATTTTACATACATTTAGGTTTATAAATCTGTGGAAATGCATCATATATGTAACTGTTAAATATGTGTTGTGAAAAATACAATGCTCCACACGAAAATGTAGTGCGAATGAGTATAAATCTGTGCAAAAATTGTAATGGTTAAGTTAGGTTTAAGTAGCTCGAAACTCATATAAGATTTGAATGAATGAATGCATATGATTTATCTTTCTTTTTCCATTCTTGCATTGTTCCTCATGTCCTTAGTTGTTTTATTTCTTCCTTTTCTCTCGCATGCAGCCATACACTCACACATATACACATTCCCTCGTTTTTGCAAGAGAGAGGGGGGGTGTCTGAGTGTGTGTGCACATTGTGTTACATAATTGATGCTCCATATTACCTTACATCCTCACTGCCCTGGCTGCGCTACAAACAAAGCTTGGTCATTAACTATTCACTGGATGATTTTAAACAGAAAAATGATTCTGCGGATCCGAAGCGTGCTCTGACGCCGTGTCTGTCAGCCCCCGGCGTCTGATTTCACAGTTGTGAATAAGACATGTGCTGTCTCCACTGGTCATATTTTAACTTGACAGCAGATCCCCTCACTTGTATTCGATGGTCAGATGATGAAGTACAAGAACATCAAAGCCACGACTGATGGAGATGGTAGCATCCAATTCTTTTGATTTTAAGTTAGGCATTGCCTGCATTTATTTCCATAATCTACCCATTTTGCTGTTTATCAGATGAACACAGAAGACTGTAATTCTGCTTTGTGTAGTACAGTTTTTATGTGTTTAAAATATAAGGAGTTTTGTATTGTTGAGATGTGTGTATATGGCCAAACACAATGAATCCAAACTTAATTTTGTTTATTTTCAAATATTTGTAATCTACTGTATACTAAGATTATTAAAGAAAAATCCATACATTTCATATTCAGTATGCTTCAATAATTATATAAAAAAAGAAATTACTCCCTCTGACTTTTTGTATTTGACCAAAAAGTGTTCACTGAGTCAAATATTTTTTTAAAAATCTGTAGCATCACAGCTTTTTCACGGTGCCTTTCCAATGATGAGGATGCTCATGAGGAAAACCATAATGAAGAAAATCCACATGAAGAACCTGTCCATCACCTTAGCGATCTTCTTCCATTCTGCTCCCTTGGCGCATGTGGCCCTCTGCTCTCTAAAACAGTTTGCAATATACTCAACGTTGCGCACCAGCTTGGTGTCCACACCAGGGATGCCACTGCCATGGCTGCAGAACACACAGGGGCCGAAGGTGACAGTGGGACCTTGAGGTGGAGGCTTCTTGTCTTCAGGACAGCAGGGAATCTTCTGGTCCTCAGGATAACACGGCACCTTCTGGTCTTCTTTATAATAGTCACCCATAGAGATTTTACCATTAGCGCTTTCATACCTGCCAGGTGCAAAACTGGAGAGGTGGCTGTTCTCGTCTCTGGTGATGTGGTGCTGGACTCTCACTCTGTGTTGTTGTTGGGGTTTGGGGGTTTGAGGTCTGGGGTATTTGTGACTCTGCCGGTCCTCTTGGTTACTGTGTCTCCCAGGTTTACCATTCGCATGAATGTGAGAGTTGATGTGCTGATGACGGAACTCATCCTGCGAGGAGTGAGAAGATGAGGAGGAGGCAGTGGCACAGTTCTCACCCACTTCATAGACACAGAAAATCTTGGACATGTAGTCAATGATGAGGACTTTTGCCCAGCGTGGAACTGGTTTGGCCTCTGCACCACAGAAGTGAATGTTCATGATGAAGATGGTGAGAGCTGTGGAGGCTGTAACCATGGTCATGGTGGCTATATAGTACTTCCCTGTGTAACAGAGGATAGAAAAATGTCCTGTTAAAACTCTTCAAAAGATAGTTATGGTTTGTTCTTTTGTCACCATTTGTCCTTTCTTGTTGTGAAAATATTTCATTACACAATTATGATGTTGACATTTTACTCAAATATACACCCACAGTTAACAGTATGGTTATACACAGTCTATGGTCTGTTTTAAAGGTTGGTACAAGTAATTTTTCACTGCAATATACGTAAAGAAAGCTCAAAAGATATTTGTGCGGTATAACAAAGTTACAATGCTAACAAATCAGAAAAGAAAAAACAAACAGAAGTTGATTTTTTTTTTTTTTTTTTTTTAGTGATTTTACAAGAAACTGGAGTCAACATGAAAAAAAAAATTCAAGTGCCCACAGGTGTCACCAATACTGCTGGAATAAATGGTGGCTCTTCATACTATAGATTTTTCTATTGCTACATTTGTTTCCATACTCATCTCCTCTGTGCTCTGTTAAAGTATAGTCTGCAGTACAAATAGTCCCTGAATTATTATCATGTGAGTGTTGGTCCCAGATGTGTCAGTCATAACTTTATGGTTGTGCTGTGGAGGGCAGATTTTTTTGTTTTTTACACAGGCTGTGAGACATGTAGCCTATTTTGGGCAAATTTTTAATTAAGACATGGAAAATGAATTTACTCTGAGAAAATATCCCGGTTTTAAGCTAAGTTTTTGCTAAGTTTTCCAACAGCTAAGGACCATCAGAAAATTGAACATTCCACTATTATTTATGTTTCCAGCTCTGCAATTCTTGGAATTTTGACAGGTTTGAGAGTTAATATCTTGCTGTTTGCTAATTAGGGGTAAAAACAGGGTACAGCTAACGATGTTGGACATGCTATTAGCATTTTGGACACATATTCTGTGATGGACTGGCAAACTGTTCAAGGTCCCCACTTCTTGGCCATTCTCAGCTGAGATAAGCCTAGCAGACAAATATTATTGTCTACCTTTTGAACTTAGCATTCTATATGGAAAATTAAGGGTTCACCAAAGTGCAATTAATCTTGAATTAAATAAAAAACACAATTATAAATGTAATGGTCGTGCAGTCCTATTTGACACAATGCAAGCCGCTATAATATTTCCATAGATGCTATAAATGCATTAAAATTCAGTACAAGTTGCTTTTAGCACTATTCTAAACAAACAGCTTCTCACCTATAAGTGGCACACTCTCTGACGGCGGCATGCTCTCAGCCACCATTAGCTGGAAGACAGTCAGAGCCAGAAGAACCGTCACCCCAAGAGAAACTTTCTCCCCGGAGTCTGCAGGCAGGTAGAAACCCAAAGGAGCCAAGAAGGAGATGAGGAAACAAGGGAGTAGGAGGTTGAAGATGTAAAAGGAGGAG
This sequence comes from Amphiprion ocellaris, assembly GCF_022539595.1. Lineage (NCBI taxonomy): Eukaryota > Metazoa > Chordata > Actinopteri > Pomacentridae > Amphiprion > Amphiprion ocellaris. The sequence continues at coordinate 20,001,058 of NC_072778.1, forward strand.
CGTCGCTGCAGGAGCACTGTATAGGTGATGTCTGGATACGGGTCGGAGCAGCAGCCGTACATTATGACATTCTTGGTTGCCGGCATCCCATGGCACTCCCACTCTACATTTTCCACAAAGTCTGACAGGTCACCGCTGTCCATGCCCATAATGATGTCTACCTGGAAGGAAGATAAATGATGAGTACAGAGTAGAGGGGGTGAACCACCACCACAACACAGATTGTCATGGACAAACTGAATCAAGATGAGTTCATCTTTCACAACATGTCTTAGTTGTAAAGTGAGTGCAGTCACATGTTCACATGTGTTTCTCCAGACCTGGTTGCCATTGTAGGTCCAGGAACCAAAGGTGAGATTACATTCCTGGCTGTCAAAGGGGAAGTAGGAGACGTCCACGACACAAGAGCTCTTGGTGATGGCAGGTGCATCCCAGGTTATCTCTCCATCGTAGCGCAGTCTCACATTGGTGTCCATCGGCCCTGAGAAGTCATCGTCGGCTCTAGAAGAGACGAGCCAGTTGAGACAAGGTCCAAAATATGTGCCATTTCAGTAAATAGTGGTGAGTTGCAGAATTTTCTGCTGTCATGGTGGTGAGCTGGAGCTGAAATCCGGAGGTTGGTAGCTAAAATCCAAAATTGAGTCTCTAGTGTTTGGTTGTGTTAATAAGCACTGTGAATTGTATGTTTTTAGCACCAAGGTATCTGTGTATGTATGCTCTAATATGAGTCAATAAAATAGTCATGCAATAAAACCTTTATGTATGAAGTTGACCATTTCTTAGAGATACAAGCTTATAAACATGCACTTTTCCAACATACACTGTATTTCTCATGTTTGTTTCAGTTTATATTTGTTATTCAATCCTTTATGAATTTGACAAAAACTTTGTAAAACTGTAGTTTCAAACTGTTCTATAACTGAAAAAGATTAATATTGTAAAAGTATAACAATATTACAATGTATGTATCTTTATGTGTGCAATGCTTCCTCTTGCTATAAGTAGTCTTTTAAAATAACACCACACTTCATAATGAATTACAATTTTTACAATTACAAGTACTGAAGAGAATTGCAATACTAAGTCCACAGAAGTCAGTAAGAGAATTTGTCTATTTCCAATGTTCCCACATAGATAGAAAGATTGGAAACATTAAATTGTGCAGGCGACGTACGGGCGTACTTGTTATAGAGGACAAGATCAGGCCTCCACACCAGGCTGCTGGGGATCTGGATGACGTCCAGTCCATCATAGTCGTCTTTATTCCACTTCAGGTAGGCGTCGTACCACGTCTGCCTAATCCACAGGTAGGCGATCAGCACCTGGTTCCTCTCATCCTTCACACACAGTCACAACTATACTAGTCAGAAAAAAATCACTTGCAATTAAATGTAAAGGTTTTGTCACTTTTAATTACGTATTTCGTTGACGTGAAAACAAGAAAATACAACCCCCTGCAGCTGACATTAAGAAATCAAATGTTAATGCACTGGTTATTTGGACTTCATAAACTATAAAATACAGAAAAGAAAGTATGACAGTTCAGGGAACTGTGCTGCACACCCAGAATATTTACAATCTACTCAGAAAAATTCAGTGATGTTGAAGTCAGGGGGACTGTGAGGGAAACTTCAAAAGCTTCATGAAGCAGTTTATGGTGGATTTTGAGGTCTGCATTTGGGTCTTTGTTGCACTGCACTGTACAAAGTGTATTGAGCTGTAGATAAAGCATTTTCTTTGAATGAGTCTCACTTATCGTTCTGCTTTGGTGATGGCAGTTTAATTCTATGGATGCCGTCTGTTTAAAATTACACTTTATACCTCTAAACTGGTCAGTGAAAATGTAAAAATTAGGTTTGCTGCTTCTTTATTACCGTGTCGATGACATTAGGACATCCACATTTCTTTAAAATTTTCTGCTGCAACTCAACCACTGTTTTATTTGAGGGGGGTTACAGAGTAAAGAACTGGAATGAATGGTGAGTCTAATGACATCATATTTGACATTTTGTGTTTCAGTAAAGCAAATACTTAAACAGGAAAAATTGAAAACTTCAAGTTGATTTTCCTTAAAATTATACTACAGCAATGCTCAGAGGAATCAAATTATTTATTCTAATTTAAACCAGTGGCATTAATATTTCTTGTATTGCTCAATTAGGAAAAACTTAAGTCAGATGTGAGTTACAAATTGAAGCAATTCATTTTAAGTCGGCCCAACAGTTTTAATTTTTCAGTGTAGAAGCCATTTTTGTTTTAGTTTCTCTGCCTTGACTGACAGCATGATGATCACCCAGGATTTTCTGGTTTTTAATGGAATCCATTTTTGTCTCTATCTCTCTCTTCCATTCCAGTGTTTCCTGGAATGGAATTTGCTGCCATATAACTGCACACTTCATCAAACACTGCTTCTTCTTTTTTATTCTTCAAGCATACCTTCAGTGAATGAGAACAAATAGTTCAATTTGAACTTCATCTGTGCAGAGCGCTTGTTTCCAAAATTGACTCTTATCCAAATGCTATTTTGTGTACTTGATCTGCTGACTTTTGTGATGAGGGTGCAGGTAAGGTTTCCTTCAGTTGACTCATGCATGTAGATAGTGTTTGTACATCAGTGCTGCACAGTGGAATAATGTACCACTATTCTTGTGCCAGCTAAACTTTCCTGCAGCTCCTTTGCAGTCAGATTTTTTGGTCTCCACTTCCACAGTTCCTCTTAACTGCCATTACTTATTAACAATTCAGACAATGGAAGTGCTTTGATATCTTTTTATAGCCTTTCTCTGTTTTGTAGGAAGCAATCAACTTCATTTTCACATCCTCCATCAGATACTTATAGGAGTCCATGGTTGGTGAGTGTTACCACAAGGTTGAAAGAGCCAAAGAATTTATGAAACTCTGCAAATATCATCAGCTGACTTCTAATAGTGATTTCTGACCAGCCTTACAAGTTAATCAGCTAGCTAAAGCCAACAATAAATTAATGAAAATTTGCATACTTTACAGGAGAAAAGGGTGCAAAAACTTTAGCACAAGCCCAGATGACTGTTTGTTTTCGATATATTTAAAATGGTGAAATAAAAAGTAACAGTGCATTAACAATTTAGGAAAAGCTCATCTATATAAACTGTGATTTCTGCAGGGATTGCTTTATTTCGTTTCACTTTAAAAAAATCAACAAAAAAAATGAGCAATTCACCAGGGGGTGTCCAAAGTTTTTTGCGTACAAATGTATATCTACACACAGCAGACACCCAGTAACAACAGCTTTAAAGGAGATCCTCTTAATCTCCTTCTCAGTTCTCTGCTGCTCATCAACGTTGTGTAGACAAACACGCCTCAGATTATCACAACAGGTGAAATCCAGCCCCGTCTGTCAATATCAGGTGGATGAGCAGAGTGACTGGAGGATGAGGGGAAAACATATCCAAAGAACACACACACACACTCACACACACACTCACACATGACTAACTGACAACAACAGACATCCTGGTGAACCACAGAGACATTTGGTAGTAGAGCTGGTTTTCTATCTTCCACATACACCCAAACACATGTGCACAAAGCAAACGCTAATTCACTGTGGGGTGACACAGCACTGAACCTGAACGGGAACCTGAACCAGCTGAGTAACAGTAGGCCTGGTCTTTACAGTGGGAGCTTTAACTGTCATTCATGATCATCAGTTCAGGCAAACATATTTTGGGAGACAAACAGTTTTGAAAATCCAATAGGAAATTGAATGTACTTTCAACATGACATCCAATCTTCATGTTGTCATTCTATGTTCAGTATATCTATGGTGTTAATTCTAAAATAGAGTGACTTGTATTTGCATGCGTTCTGTCACATTAATTTCAGAGGTTAAAATGAGAAAGTTTCACTGCAGTGCGACTAAGAAATGGCCTCCATTCTCTGCAGTGAGTTCTCTGTCCACTGGCTAAAGCATCCTATTTAGTATAGTGACATAATAGCTCTGTCGACGTTTTCATCCAATTCTAGGCTATTTACCAAAAAATAGCCACAGTGTGAGGCATCAAAACAATCCTCACATATTACATAATTTAATTTGGAGTTTTTATAAGTTTGTATGCACAATTATTCTGCACAGGAATTAAGCAGACTCTTCAGTTAAACCATATTAGCAGTGTGTCAAAGAAATTTTATAACCCTCACTTAGGAAAGATTATTTTAGCTGAGGACTGTGCTAAAATATCCTATTTTGATAATTAGCTTCTTATTAAGTATGCAGTGCCCATAAAAAGTATTCATTCCCCCTTGGAAGTTTTCCTCTTTCATACTATTTTGATATTGAAAAATAGTCAGTTTGATTTGGTTTTCCATAGAGTCTTTCACACTGAATTGAATACTGATTATAAGTCAATATAATGTCAGTTAACTGATAATATACAATGAAAATGGGTGATTGCATAAGTATTCACCCCTTTCAAGTCTGAATTTAGTAAATGGTCCTTTGGCCATGACAAGAATCATCACTACTTTATGTTGCTGTCACCATCATGCTTTATGATGGACATGCTGTATTTGTGATGATGTGTAGGGTTTGATGTCCGCCAAACATAATGTCTAGTCTGAGGGCCAAAAAACTTAATTTTGGTTTCATTAGACTAAAGAACCTTCTTCCACTTCCACTCAAACTTTATTCAACATAAAGCTCTGACTGGTGAAGAACAGGAAACAGTTGTTGTATGTACAGTCTATCCAGTTTTCACCTCATAAGCTTGAAACTCCTTCAGGGGGAGTCATAGGTGTCTTGGTGGCCTTCCTCCCTCATCTCTTTCTTGAACAGTCAGTTTGTAAGAATGGCCTGTTTTAGGCAGATTTACAAATTTCCTATAATCTATGATGGATTTAAGGGGTTAATACTTTTGCAATCATTTGTTGTACATTTTATATTTTGACTTAATTGATATTACTTTGTAGAAATCTGTTTTCACTTAGAAAACTTTGTTAAAATCTTGTCAAAAAAATGAACTTGACCATGATTAAAACGCTGACAAGCAATATAATGTGACAACTTCAAAGAGGGTGAGAATTCTTTATATGAACACAATGAAGAATGAGACCTGAAGAAGAGTTTGTACCCACCATGTCTTTGATTTGTGAGAGGGTGATCTGTAGGGTAACGTTGAGGGCTCTGTCTGTGTCCTCCACAGGCCGCAAGGCGCTGGAGTAATTCTCCATCAAATCATTCAAGAGCTTCTGGGCATAATGACCCTGAGCAGAGTGAACCACTGGAGGGAGAGAAAAAAGTGGACTTCAATCATGTCCCAGCTTATAACAAGTACTTTTGACAATAGGTACTTTTGAATGTAGTTCTCTGAAACAATACCGAGATCATTCTGCTGTTCAGCTCTGTCACCTCTGGCAAACCTGCCTCTCAATTAATTAAAAAAGTTTGGAAAAGAATTGTAAGCTTTTCTTTTGATGTATTTGTTACTGATGTTTACCATGTTTAAGTCGACAAATGCTACATGAAGGCCGAACAGTTCTCACTGTTGAACTGCTGAAGGAATAACTCTTTCATGTTTATTAGGAAATTTCAAGTGATTTTGAAAACTTTGTTGTAATCTAAATTTATAGATCAAAAAATAATTAATCAGTAACAAACAAAGTTTTTGCCTGCCATTACATTCGCCACAATTAACTGTTTATCTTAATGGTTTAAAAGCCACATGTAAAATTCAGCGTCTGCGTAACCGCACTTCGCTTCAAAGCTACTGCGCGTAATTACGCACACAGTAGTGCGTTTAACTTAGATGAACTCAGAAAGTTTCTTCTTTCGCTAAAAACAATGGAAGCTCAATTTACAAGCCACAATGGGTGTAATTACTTAAAGATCAATGACAAAATGCGATTTTTTTTCTGCAAGGAAAGAGTTCGGGTTTAACTCACCTTCAGGAAGAAGCATCGCCAAGCAGATTATTGAGATCATCTTGAGTTTGTCTAAATACATTGAAGAAGAAATTAAAGGTAACCTCAGGCAGCAGTCTGGGTTTCACCCCCGGACTGGACTACATGATGCCCGTTCAACCCCAATTGAACTCGGCTGCAGATAGCAGGACACCATTTCCTCTGGCCGTCCTGGCGGTCAGCGCAGGTTTTACTGCTTGGCAGGGGAGGCAGCATGTCTGCTGACTGAGACGCGGAATAAAACTCCGGCTATCACATGGCAGCGGCAGACCGAGAGAAACAGGATGCCCACGAATCATCGCCTCACCACACACGCGGCTATTCACCTGTCAGAGGTGCGCAACCAGGTGGGCTGCAGGTCTGCTGCTGCAACAAGTACTGCCATGAGGAATTAACGATGGAAATCTGAAAATTAGGCACCCTGTTGCACTAAATGAATATGCAATAAAACGATAGTGTTGCTAGAACAAAAAAAACTATAAACTGTCATAACATGATGGCTGAGTTATTCAACTTGAGCCTCATTCTGCAAGTTTTATTTTCTGCATTATTTTCTGCATTGGTCGACCAACATCAGTAAAGGTCAGTCAGGACAGGGGCGCCAGAACTGAATGGGAAAGGCACATTATTTTTAATTTCAGCACTAAAAATACACACACCTACATGGGCCTTAGGGATTTGCTGCATTGATTGGGGAAAATTGAATTATTTAAAACACCTTGGATACTGATAATAAATCATAGAAATGAAATATGTTACAGCCTTGAGAGTATTTGCAGTATTTATAGGCTCTGTATGTATGGCCCTCTTCCTGTCACTTGACAACTTCACTCATTACGTCTGCTATTTCAAATGTATCCTCTTCAGTACTTTAAATATATATATATATATATATATATATATATATATATATATATATATATATATATATATATATATATATATATATATATATATATATATATATAATGCTATATAGACTTCTTACAGAAAGAAGAGGCCCAAACAGTGCGTCAGCAGGATTTCATAAAGAAATCAACTGCTGTTTCCTGAGGAAGCTCTGATAAAATTCTTTCCTCACAGTGCAAATTTAGCCCTACAGACAAGCTATAAACTTAATTGTTAACATATAAAACCAATTCCTTCAGGGTTTTACGCATATGTGGTTTACACTCGTGCCATAATAAAAGATCAAATAAGGTCACAAACATCACTTTTATATCAAAAACATCGGAATCTTTCACAGAAATACTGTGGGACCTGTTATTTGCCAAAGCACCCAAACATCAAGATGATTTAAATCTACTGCAGCATGGCTGAAATGTGTCTCTAAAGAGGTAGCTGCAGCCCTTTGGAATCGCCGAGACTTCAGTAATGCAATGAATTCATTTGTCTTGTGTGCAGTTTAATAACACAAAGAGCGTTAATCTCAGTGCCATTACACAAACCAGTGAGAATACCGTTTCAATCTAATGTATCCTTGTTCGTATAGTCCATTCTCAGATGCTTTGAGGAGTTCCAGATGGCGGCTATAAAAGAGAAATATGCCAACATCCAGTGAGAGGATATAAAATGAGCTTATGTCATTAGGGATACCTGAGCCGACGCCAGTTTAGTGTGCAGCAGGTGCAGTGTTGTACAGTTAAATCCACTGTAATATTGCCACTGAGGTCTTTTATGGATCAACACTAAATACTGTTAATTAGAAAACAAACACATCACTGATAGCTGTTTTTTTTCAGCTTGGTGCACGTGTACAGGCTAAAATAGTGTTCAGATTATTGCCAGGGTTTCTTGGATAGGTTCGACATGACACAACATGCTACCTAACAGGCCATCTGTTATTGTGCTCATTCTCAGTTTCCCTCACTCTTAAGCAACATGATGGGAACATTATCACAAGTACCTTTATCACTTCCTGGTTGAGACTCAAAATCTACTTTATATTTGACTGCTCAAAAAGGAACTTAACGCAACAGTATCGCACTACTACTATGCCGAAAGACTGATATTCACAACCCATGCACATTCTTCATCTAAACTGGCCTGCTTGTTCCATTTTCACTGCAATGTAATTCCCTGTAGGTTCATTTTCTGTTGGTCTAGTAAATTTAGCACCTCAGCCTAGTTATTATTCAAATGCATGCAGAGACAAACAAGCTCAGAAACAAATGTGAGGTCCAACACAACAGGATGCATAAATAATTCCTTAATTTATCAATATAATGACTGAGGTTAGTCTTTAGAGAAAATGACTGATACACTGAATGTTACATTATTACCATGTGGAGTTTTTTTGATGTTGCTAAGCTAAACATGCATCACACAACAAAGTGTGTTTTTGAGAGGCAACAAAGAAAAATAGAGTATGAATTAATTTACACAGACTTTAATATCTTTATTTACAGATGAATCATTGACATATTTATCTGTTGGCGTAGTTAACATGATGCAAGATTTTCAAACTCGTTTGGAACCGTTTCCATCCAGACTTGTCACAGGTTGTGTTACTGCTCAACATGTTTTTTTTGTTTGTTTGTTTTCTCTCAGTTTAAAAACAAGAATCCAAATGTATTCCTGTAGGAGGCCAAAACCAAATAAAAATTTTTTAAAAATGTGTGCATGGGGGAGGCGGAGTGGTGGAGGGACAGGTGAAGTGAGCCATGTCAAGAAAAAGTGTTGGGAAAAGGATGTGGGTATTTCCTGCAGGACCTTTGGGCCCGTCAGCTGTCGAGTGCAGATGAGGGGGAAACGTGGCATGTAAAGAAGTATGGCTACTGTGTGAACACCTCTGTGACACCCTGAGCTGCTTTCAAGAACACGGAAAAAGCCGACCTGCATGGTTTATTAAATAATTACAGCATGTGCATTTACTGTATTGACTTTTAACCCCATTTTAATGTGCTCAATTCATGCCATTACTGTCCTAAAAAAACTCCAAAAGTTCAACAAAAACAGTAGTATCCATAGCATGTAATGTCTGTTGTACAAAAACACAAAAAATCTCCACCACAAAACAAAATGCAATACTTTGCTTTGTGAGCTTGATATGTGAAGTGAATTACTGTCATGCAGCATTGCATCTGTCAAAAAACAATAATAATTCATGAGTGTCCCAAATCTTAATTTTCACTTCATCATAGAGCACGCTATACCATCAAAAAGACTATTAAGTTTTTTAAATTTGGGGATTAGTGAACTAGCAAAGGTAGTGATTTTAGATGCAGTTCATGGAATTATTCACATGTTTAGAACTCGGCTTAATCCTTTTTTTGAAAACAGGCCCAAAAGTGTGTAAAATCAGGACCAGGTCCAAAAGAGCCCCCTTGGATGGCCTGACTTTCTCCAACAAAGGTTATCACAAATGAAAGTAAATGCACTGCATAGGCAAGGATAAGCTGCTGACAGCCGCTTCTTGGACCGAGCCAGAAAAGCTGGGAGATTGGCAGATGTGGGCGGGGTCTTAAGTCTGGCATTTGCTTCAAAGACTGGGAGATATGGTTGGATTTCTGATTGTAGCACTGAGTGGAATGTTGAATGAACTAAAAGAAACCAGTGATAAGAGCTCACAGAGCATTGATTGGAGTGTGGTACAGCAGAGGTGATGAGTACAGAGGAGAGATGCCACACAGAGGGGATAAAGGAGGAGCTGGAGAGGAGGGGAAGCGTGGAGGCGAGAAGTCCACTGTGAAACAGAGGGTGTGATGGGGGGAGAGACGCCTTCAGACAGCGGGAATTTGGAGGGGAGAGGTGTGAGGAGGGAGAGGTGGGGATTACGGGAAGATGAAGAGGGTGTCAAAATTCAGTTGCTGAGCAGTAGCTCTGTCGCTGTCTCCACGTCCCAGGATTTCGACGACAATGCCACTATTACTGCATTCTGGGGACAGAAACAGAACCAGTCACAACTCTAGTTTTACTCTGCAGTGCAATGCACAGTAGGGGAGAGAAAAAGTTCAGATATGCTTACTTTTTCAAAGCCCATGGCACAGAGTTTGTCTATTTTGCGTGTGTACTCCGGACTGGAGACAGGAGCGCCTGCATAGACGTGAGACCAGAGTCTCGCTGTCTGTTTAAACATCTCTGGATTCTGCTTGTACTGTATAATAAATAAATGTGAAAAACACCTTTACATTTGTGTGGAAAAGGTTCAGCACAGCACTGTCACAACTCTAACACGTCATATTTGTATTTGCTTCATATTCAAGTTATAGAGGTGTGTTTTCACTTTCTCTGGACTGTCAAGAGAAAATGGCAGATTTCAAATATAAGGAAACACGAAAAAGCACATTATGACAGAGTTTTCGTTACATAATTAAAAATATTCATGGCAACAATTGTTATTACATCCCTTCGAGGTAGTGCACTTATGATTCATCTGTACTACTGTGCATATCTTGCAACAAAACAGATGACTAATGACATAATTCTGCAAGAGGAACTAGGAGACCTGCAGTCTGCCCAGAGCTGCCAAGCTCTCCGTTTCCATGCTGTGTGGGCATTCTTCTGTTTTAATGGAGAGTGTAGATCTCATATCATCACAAACCATTAGTAGTGAAATATATGTAAATATGAGGAACTAGTACGCTTATCAGATTTGTACAGATGTACTCAACGTACCTTATGCAGTAAAGGAGCAATTAGTACAAAATGTTAAGGCAGTATTTTTTTAAGCTATTTGAGAATTTAAGGTGCTACATCTTCAAAATTACCTAAACAGAGCTCAGATTTCCATTTAATACTTGGTCTGCAACCAACTGTTTAACACTAAATCATGTCAAATGAAAACCACAAACCTCACTGACACCAGATACAAGATTTAACTGCTTCACTGACAGCTTGTGCGCTTCATTGTGATGTGTGTTGGTCACAAATAGATGACTGTTACTCACTTTACAGGGGATTAGTGATTGTTAGTAGGTGTAATAATGTGCTCAGTAGAGTAGGATAATCTTTTCACCAACAAAAGCAGGCAAAGGGCAAACAGCTCCCTGTCTACACATAGTATTTAAATAAGTTTCACATTACTGGTGTAGCACCAGATACTATTTAACCTGTAACAATAATTAGTGTTGAGCACAGGAAAAAAAACATACAATTGTGAACTTGACATAAATATTTAAATTTAAAAAAAAAAAAAAAAAAATCAAACTTGCCTATGTCAATTAACGCAAGGGATTCATTTAAGGCCATTGTTTCCTCTAAGTCAAGTGGTGAATAATGCATCATGTTAATGTTCTAAACAGGATGAACCAATTTCTCCAGCGATTTTTAGTTAACATGAGACATTCTGAGGCTTTAAGAGGAGTCTGCCATATAGACACTACCAGTCAAGGGTTTGGACACACCTTCCCATTTAATGTTTTTTCTTTGTTTTCATGACTGTTTACATTGTAGATCCTCAATGAAGGCATCAAAACTACGAATTACCACATATGGAATTATGTAGTAAAAAGTGTGAAATAAGTCAAAACATGCATTCTTCAAAATAGCCACCCTCTGCTTTGATTACTGCTTTGCACACTCTTGGCATTCTCTCAATGAGCTTCATGAGGTAGTCACCTGAAATGGTTTTCCAACACTCTTGGAGGAGTTCCCAGAGATGCTGAGCACTTGTTGGTCCTTTTGCCTTCACTCTGTGGTCCATCTCATCCCAAACCATCTGGACTGGGTTTAGGTCAAGTGACTGTGGAGGCCAGGTCATCTGATGCAGCACTCCATCATTCTCCTTCTTGGTCAAATAGCCCTTACACAGCCTGGGGGTGTGTTTGGGGTCATTGTCCTGTTGAAAAACAAATGATGGTCCAACTAAACGCAAACCGGATGGGATGCCATGTTGCTGCAGGATGCTGTGGTAGCCATGCTGGTTCAGTGTGCCTTCAGTTTTGTATAAATTCTCAACAGTGTCATCAGCAAAGCACCCCTGCACTATCACACCTCCTCCTCCATGCTTCACAGTGGGATCCATGCATGTAGAGACCATCCGTTCACATTTACTGCGTCACACAAAGACACAGAAGGTGGAACCAAAGATCTCAAATTTTGACTCATCAGACCAAAGCACAGATTTCCACTGGTCTAATGTCCATTCCTTGTGTTTCTTGGCCCAAACAAATCTCTTCTGCTTGTTGCTTTTCCATCGTAGTGGTGTTTTAGCAGCTATTTAGCCATAATGGCCTGATTGGTGCAGTCTCCTCTGAACAGTTGATGTAGAGATGTGTCTGCTACTAGAACTCTGTGTGGCATTTATCTGGGCTCTAATCTGAGGTGCTGCTAACTTGTGATTTCTGAGGCTGGTGACTCGGATGAACTTATCCTCTGCAGCAGAGGTGACTCTTGGTCTTCCTTTCCTGGGGCAGTCCTCTTAAGAGTCAGTTTCATCGTAGGGCTTGAAGGTTTTTGCGACTGCCCTTGGGGACACATCCAAAGTTTTTGCAATTTTCTGGACTGACTGGCCTTCAGTTCTTAAAGTAATGATGGACTGTTGTTTCTCTTTACTTAGCTAATTGGTTCTTGGCATAATATAGACTCTAAAAGTTGTCAAATGGGGCTATCAGCTGTGTACCAACCTGACTTCTGCACAACACAACTGATGGTCCCAACCCCATTAAGAAGGCAAGAAAGTACACAAATTAACCTTGACAAGCCATACCTAGGAATTGAAAACCATTTCAGGTGACTACCTCATGAAGCTTACCGAGAGAAGACCAAGGGTCGTCAAAGCAAAAGTTGGCTACTTTGAGGAATCTAAAGTACAAAACATATTTAGAGTGATTTCACAATTGTTTGTTTGCTACATAATTCTACGTATCTTGCTTCATAATTTGATATCTTCAGTATGTATCTACAATGCAGAAATTAATAAAAGTAGTAAAAATAAAGAAAAAACATTGAATGAGAAGGTGTGTCCAAATTTTTGACTGGTTGTGTGTGTGCATATGTGTGTGTATATATATATATATATATATATATATATATATATATATATATATATATATATATATATATATATATATATATATATATATATATATACACATATATATATAAAATAATTTTTAAAAAATTTAAGAAATCTGGCATATACACTAGAGTTCAAAGAAAGTGCATCACCCCTGAAAACTGTAATTGTCCTCTGAATAACTTATGTATATGACAAGATTTCTTATAGATTGCATCAGAAAAGATTGACACACACAAGCAATGACGTAATCTTGCATCAGCTGTGGCTTTCAGTGATAGAAAGACGCTCTGCAAGAATCACAGTCATTCTTTACGTGCGTCAGGATGGAGTCTAGTGAGCATTTTATTGAGTTTTTCACTTAAAATTATCAACTAAAGTGACTTAAGGCCATCTGATACTTTTAAATGTTAAGAAATGTTAGGTTTATATTTATGATGCTTACACTGAACACAACACACCATCAGAAAAAAATTCAAAATATGAAATACCTAGGTGATACACTTTCTTTGAACACTAATGTGTATATTACACAACTGTGTGGCCACAACCAAGGATTATTTTCATTATCAGTAAATCTGACAATTATTTGTCAGATTCTATCTAATTGACTTAATACAATGTCTTACTTTGTCCAACTACCAGCATGTAAGAACATAAGATCAAGAAAAGAAGATTGTTCAAAAATAGATGCCACTAGATGCCACTTAGTTTTCCACCCATCAGTGATTACAGCTCTACAGCTGCCATTCCTTCCAAGTTCTCTTTACTATCTGGAAAAACTTTGTTTCCTCAGATGCCACAGAAAATAAATAAAACTGAAATCACAGTATTTCTGACAAAAACTTCCAATGATGCTACAATATTTAGGGTACATTCACTTTGTTAACAGAAGGCAGTTCATAAAAATGTAATAACAACCACTAGTAATGGTTTAGGAGGTTCGGTTAGGTAAAAGAATTCAGCATTCAAAAGTGAAAACACGTACCTGATTGGCTACCACTGCGTCCTGTGGATCATCTGGTTCGGCAGCTGCCAGTAAGGCTTGTAATGACAAGAGGACAGTCCTCAGTGTCATAGCTGCTGCCCTGAAACAAAAGACATGCTACTGTTTAATGCATCCACCACTGATAGCAAACTTTCTTCATGGTATCTACAGATGTGTTTTCTAAACACACTGAAAGATCCTTGATCCATGTGTGCCTGAACACTTTATTTGGGCTTGATGATAACAGCAACTAATGTGTCCACATTATTAAGCTCAGTGATTCAGTTAACATTGTTAGACTTCTTTTTTTATATTGCATCAATGTTATCAAATTAACTTTTGACAAGTCATTATGAGCAACTTAAAATCGGTTATGTCTTTGGTAGGACAAGGAAATACTGTCTTACACAACTACAAAAGTATTTCATAATCAAGCAAAGAATGCGAAGAATGTTGGTGCTCACGTACTCACCACTGGTCTTTGAGAATGTCCAGACATATTGCACCTGTGACTGAGCTGATGTTGGGATGCCAGATCTTCGTGATAAACCGCACCTAAGATATTAATAGAAAAACAGGATGAAGAAAATTACTTGTGGATTAGCACAGTAACAGAATATTTTGCTTAGGAATAGTCATCAGTATCAATACCAGTAATATAACCCTACCTTAGGTGGATTGAATGGATATGTCTCTGGAATTTTAATTTCTAGTTGATATCTACCCCCTGGAAGAAATGAAATGGTTACTGCAACAATTTAAGGATTGGGACAGGGATATTTAAGTGTGCAATGTCAGGCTGAATGTTATGAAGCTAATTCTTTTAGCTGACATTTCTGAGGATTAAATTCGTTAGTTGGTGAGGCCTCAAAATCACGTTGGTGTCAGCGACGTCAAATACCACCAAATAAAGTTGTGCAACCATGCATTCAGGTTAGCAGGCAGTGTGTCTACAAGAGCCCCTCACCTTCATATGGCGTGTCAGGTGGCCCTGCTATCTCCCCTTTAAGTTCTGTGAAGTTCTCATCCACCAGATCTACCTTTATCTGGTTTTTGCTCGTCTGGAAGGGTGAAAAAGCAAAGAAGCATTACAACTTCTGCAGATAGACAGATTGCAAAGCGTTAAGCTAGCATGCTGTCAAACACAAACCTGCCTATGCAGCATAAGTTGACACCCCCCGCAGCACTAGCCAAAGTTGACCTCAACTTGTTGCACACATCGTACAGATCTACATAATAGGTTCTCTAACGTTAGTACAGTTGAGTCCATACGGGATGAAGAGGGTACATGTGAAGAGTGTACTTTAAATACCACTACAACACCAAACTATCTTTGCTAGGGCTACCCCTGCTAGCTTAGCGACCACAGAAGGCATGGTAAGCTAGTCAATAATGTTAGCAATATAAACTTGAGGCTCATTAAATTCCAGTACTGCTTTAAAATTGTAATAAACTGCGTTCAAGCAACAGTAACTTTCTTGGCTTTAACTCCCCAAGAGTGGCATTTTAATAGCTATCGCTGGCGACTAATCGTAAAGCTGGAGGAGCAGTCGTGTCTGGTACAGTTAGCTGCAGCTACTAGCTCGGCGATTAGCAAGCTGACAGCTGAGCCAGCGACGCGTCACTCTCATTCAGCCTCGTAGCCACAGAAAGAACAAATAAAAGCCGCCACTTCAACATTCAAACGTGACAACCAACCTCTTCGCTTTTGAGCACCTCCTTGAATTCCCGTTTTATCCTCTGAACTGCGATGTTGGCCATGGTTCCCCCGTGTTCCCGTCCGGTTGGGGCCTCGTCGCCGTCCGACCTGACTAACGTTAGCTAACGCTGCTAGCTCGTTCTGCCTACAGTCGCTCTGCACTTTTTGGACACAACCTCAAAAATAACAGCTGCACCGTCGTTCGCCGTCAGTGCCGTCAGTCCCCGGGATCAGTGTGGAGTTATAGTTTGTTAAAAATAAGCTTGACTCGTGTCTCTCATCTCAAATCTGTAGCAGCACAATGGTTGGTGGTACTGAAAACATTTTAATACCAAACTGCATGCAGTCTGGAGGAGAGGGGGTCATGTGACCTGTATTGCCATCCTGAACGCCTTCTCTGATTGGCTAATCTGCTCACGCTGAATAATTAATTATTGTTATCGTTATTATTATGATGACAAATTTACCATTTAAATAAATGGTGGGATAAAGACCCTATCACATTATCTACTGTGAGGATTTAGCTAACTGATTTAAACATTACAGTTAAAACCATACTAAATTATTCATGGTATGCTGCAGTTTCGATGGTGTTCGATTCTTATTTCGCTGTAGCGCATAAAATTCACCATTTATACATGTAGACACGGTAAAAAAAAATAAAAATAAAAAAATCAATGGAGGGAATCTTAAAAGTGTGGCTCATATGCATTCTCATGAACACTAGTTGTTTTCCAGTTCTTTACAGTTTACAAAAGTAAACAGTCAACAGCTGTTTTAGTTTGATGATTCTAGCAAAACCTGTGTGAGTCTCTCGTATAGATTTTAGATTGAAGTCACAGTTATACACTTTTAAAGACACCTTGATATCTTAAAAGAAAATGTTTTATTCTTGACAGAGCAGAAAATCCTCAGAGAAGAACTTTATTAGAACAATTACTCATTCAAAGATATGGTAATACAGCAGACATTAAGATATGGTTTCAATTTAGCTGCATTTAATACTTTAATATACTGGAAAGAACCTCAACCAACAATCATGGTAACTTTTAGTATGTTATCCCACTAATAAGCATCCACAGGCAAGTTATTTAATGTACTACTTTGTATTTTTCCTATTTTTAACATAAGACTGACTGATTTTTTCAGAATCTTTCATCCATAGATTTTGGTTTCATCGCAGCTGCAAATGATGACACTAGGGGGCATCATTGTCTCATGGAGAATCAGTTTGTAGCAAACAGTAAATGCAGTGTTGGAATACAGTGAGGACCACTTGAAACTTTTTTTAAAAAATTTAAATCTGAACTAAACTTATAATACATCATATAAAAATTAAATTACAGTTAATAATCTGTACAATGGCTTATGAGCATCACAGACTGATTTTATGACAATGCTACAGTCATGGCATTGACATGTTTTCTCTAAGGTTTGCACTGATTAAAAGCCTGTCTACATATTTATAGTAAACCCTTAGCTCACATAATCAGCCATTAGGCTTTGTAAAACAACAACATGTCAGCTAGCTAGTGCCTTTCAGTATTCATGGTCATGTAACCGAAGACACACACAAAAATGCCCTACTATGACTCTGTGTCTAAACAACAAGTAAAATGAATGTAGACATTTTTTTCTGGTCGTTGGTAAACCCATCACACATCTGTCACAACAGCAAAAACAGGCACTAATGGAGCAGACACAAGTATAGATTGTGAATAAGCCACATACTTTGTCTACCACATATTACTGAGTCAATCTGTCCTACAGTTTGCCTTGAAGGACAGGTGGACACAAACACACCGGTGCTCCTTCCCTTCTTCTCCTCTGGTCCATCCTCCTCTTCCCTCTCCCTCTGCTTCCTGTTTGGTTTCTCTTGGTGATGAAGACAAAGATGACAAGTGCTGCCAGGATAACAGCTGTTATCAGGAGGCAGCCTCCAAAAACCAGCATTGCTTTGTTCTCGAACATCCATAAACACACAGAGCAACGTTCGTGCAGCTCAGTTGGCCTGCAGGTCTGCGTTGTGTCATTATTGGGGAAACCGCTGTGAGTAATGATTTCTCTGTAGACAGCAATGGAGGCTTTGGCTTTGGTTTGGTGTTGAGTGGAGGTGAAGAGACCAAACTGGGGGGCGTGTCGATCTTGTAGCTTCCACACATAGAAGCCCTGCAAGTTGACTCCATCTAGGTGCCAAGCTGAAAACAAACAGAATCAAGCAGTAAAAGTTAGATTGTATATTAACCCTCCAATCTCTCTGCCTTGTCCAACAATATAAATACTTCATAATAATAAAAAACAAATTACAAACTCTGCTTGCTTGTTTATTAACTCATGTTAGAAAACATAATGCTTGCATGTGCAAAAACAGAAGAGCCATAAAAGGGCAAAGTATGAACACAGGACTGATGAAACTGTCGCTCCTGTTTTTCTCTCCTTTCCTTTCTGTTTTTATGACCCTCACGGTTTCTCATTAAGTGTGAGGTTTTATAGTAGGAAGCAATAAGGTCATTAAACCTGTATTACTTGTGTGGCTGGACCTGTGTCTCAACATCCTGAATGCTGCAGTCTGGTCATTTTGTTCCTACGCAAACATGATAACGCAATACGTTCTGGATTTGAAATGCACGCCTCACCTTTGAGAGCCTCCTGCAGGTAGCTCCTGAGGTAGTATTGCCTGAGTGTATCCTCAACGGGAGCCTGATCATCAACCCCACTTCCTGTGACAATGATAGGCAGAGCTCCTCCATATCTCTGCGTCATCCAGCTCAGCATCTTTCTAAGGCCCCAGGGTACAAGAGCCTGCCCCAGACTGGAGGAGGGCCAGGTAGGATCAGAAAGGGTCAAACAGTCATGATCAGGGGACGGTCTCTGCTGAAAACTGGACTGTGTGTGGGGATGTGGAGACACCAAACGGGTGGTAAAATGGTTCAGTGCAATAAAACTTAATGCCCCCCTCAGCTCCTCCTTCTCAGTCTCAGTAAAACTAGGAAGAGGAGATCCGGGGAGGCCCATTACTCGAGCTCTCTCCTCCAGGTATGCCTTCATTTCATGTGGGTAGTCGCCCTTCCACTGCTTCTCCTCATGTCTAGTCCCCAGCAATGGGTCTAAGAAACGACCAAGTTCAAACAGGAGAAATCTTTCTGCTGCAGCCATATGTGATTCCAGGAATGGGTTGGCAGGTTTGGCCCAGTCGGCATGTAGTGCAAGTGATACCAGACCTCGCTGTTGTCTGTAGTATTCCCTCTCATATAGCCTATAGGCTTTTGCGTGAGCCAGAAGAAGGTTGTGAGCTGCTTGATGCTTCTCTTCTCCAGTAGAATAAACATCTATCAATCTGTTTGGCTCATTAATGGTGATCCAGTATTGAACCCAGGTACCCAGCTCCTTGTAGCATAGTGCTGCGTACTTCTGAAAAGCTTCCACTGTGCTGTAGTTGAGCCAATCCCCAGAGGCATGCAGTGGCGCTGGCAAGCCCAGATTTGGAACTTTATGTGTCGGGTAGTACAAGATAACAACAGCTTCCAGGTCCAGCTTCTTGAGCTCGGTCAGGACACATCGGTAGTACCTTTCAGAAGTATAGTGTGTAGAGAAAGAGACAGAGTCAGATAGATGTAGTGGCCATCAACCTTAAATTGTTCTCAATCTGAGCTGAAATTGTGAGCACTAAAATAATGAACATTAATGTTTGTGTGTTAGTGTATTTCTACCTCAGAGCTTCAGTGTTCACATTAGAAAGGTCTCCCTGGGGTAAAATCAGAGACCAGTTTAGAGCAAAGCGATAGTGAGATGCCCCAGTGGATGCAAACAGGCGAAGATGACCATGAATAGCCAAATAGTCAGTGCACTGGGCTCGTCTGGTGTGGAGCTTCACTCCTGGGACTGGATGCAATGATCCGTCTCCTGTCAGGTTCCAGCTGTACACATGCGGGTCTGTAAACTGTGGGGAGAAAGGGTAGAAGTGGACCTACAAAAACAAAACAAGAGAAGAGTAGAAATTACTATTTTATTTCTTCCCTTGTATGTAGCATTATTGCAGTTGTTGTGTCATTCAGTCTCTCTTATCTTACCTGTAAAGTCGAGTCAGCGATACCCCAATGAAATTCACAGGGAAAATGGCCTGTAAACTCTGTGGAGGTTTCCTCACTTGGGAAACCATTGTCAGCAACAACTTGCCTGTAGTACTGGGCAGAGGTCTTGGGGGTCCTGGTTCTATCTTGCTGGCTAAAGTCGACATAGAAAAGGCCTCGCCTAATAGTGTAGCCATAATTCCACTCAAATCCATCAACCAATGACCAGGCAGAGTAGCCAAACACCTGCACACCATCAAACCTGACAGCTGTTAAAGACAAACACAGCAATAACAGAGTGACAGGAACTTACGTATTTGTTTTATAATAATTGTATTGCTTTATTTAACTCCTATTTGTAAGGTCTTCACAATGCTCTGCTCACCTCGCAAGACTTGGTTGATAAAACTCTTCATCAGATAGATGGCCACTGTGTCTTCCCTTCCCACTCTGGCTTCAGAGAACCAGCCTCCTTCAGCCACCAGCACACTTGGGTCCCCATACTCCAGCTTTATCCAGCCCAGGAGGCGTCGCAGGTCTGGGGTCACAGTCTGCCCATAGTGGACCAGGTTCCGGCCCAGACGAAGGTTATTAGGTCCAAAGGACACAGCAAAAAAGTCAGCAGTTTTCTGCACCCAGAGCTTCTCCTCAGGAGTGAATGTGGGCAGAAGAGCCCCGTGTTTATCTTTCAGTGAGACTGGGTAGTCCCCATTTCCAAAGATGGGATTGGCAAACCAACCAAGGACAGCCTCTACTGACTGCTGACAAAGCCCAACATTGGCAGCTGTGGTTTGGCCTCTTTGAGGTTCTACCCAGTGGGAACCCAGGACAATGGATACTTTACCCATCTGAGTTGAGCGGAAGTGGTTGTTATAGGTGTGCCATGCTTTGGCGTGTGCCTGGAAAAAACAGCAGCAGACACATTATAATGACATTTATAGATTATCAATACAACATAATCACAGTACAACATGCTTATTTCACTGAAAAAATGTTGATATGTCTCTACAGGAGGGGGAAAAAATGATGGAAATATACAATTAATGATGGCCAAATTCCCTTTATTTGTTTCTGTTGTGGTCTGGTCTTGGTTAGTCTTATTTTGAAAATCCCCTTTCCTTGTGTGTCGCTTGTGATTTTATTTCATCCCGTTGTCTATTTTGATTGCCCTCAATAGTTCCACCTGTGTCGCCTGTGTCTCATTTCTCAAATTAGTGCTGGGTATAAATTGTCTTGTCTTTCTCACTGTCTTTGCTGGTTCATTTGTTTTGTCTCCCGGAATACCTGCCTGTTTACAATCTGTTTGCATACCTCCTGTTCACCTGCTTGCGTTCCCTGGCTGATTTCTGGCTTGTGTTCGTTGTGTTTGGTTTTTGTATCTCTTCAGGTTTCTTGTTCATTTTGTTTGTTTGGATTAGTTTCCTCAGCTATGGACAGATTCTACAATTATCTTGTGTTTGCTCCCCAACCTCTGTTAACTAAGTTTATTTAATTAAAATATTTTTGTGCCTGCCATGGTGCTGCAGTGAGGTCTTTTGTTGTCTGATTTCCCCGCAATAGCTACAGTTTCTGGGTGCTGATAAATGTGCATGACAACCCACTGTCACTGTTATGGTTTACTGGGATACATGAATTGGTACAAGGCTGTTATGATTAAATTACATATGTGGTAAAATAGTTGCACTTTTATTGCTATGACAAATCAGAAACAGGTCTATCATGCTGTTCAAACACAGCAAAACATTAAACTACCCACAAAGCAACCATCTCTGCCAAGATTACACACATTTTTGAATGTGTAATATTAATAGAAAATTGAAAATTTGAGTGTTAATACTTGTCTTGATTCTACATCAAAAGACACAGTGAGTGTAAAATCAAGTAACTGTTTTTGTCTAAGTTTTTTTCTAAGTATTGTAAAAGCAGCAGTGGAAATAGAGTAATCAGCTCTAACTCTGGCAAGATATCACTTAGCTATTCGCAAAACGTGATTCATATTTGTGATAGGTTCTTGCAATATCACAGCAATGAACAGATACATCAGAGAGAAAGTTTCAAATGGGACTAATAATAGAACTCCTTCGACAGCAGTAATAGTGCAATAAAAAAGTAACTTATTATGCAGCCATAAATTACTTTTTACTCCGTGTTTGTTGTACGCAAACCATCTGTGCCTGACTGCACAAACAGTGATTATTAATGAACCATATCTCCATGACTTCCTGACACACACTGTTTCTCTCCAGCACAAAAGTGCTGATGTGGTGGACTTTGACCGCAATGTCTCTGTAAGTGTCCTGTTTGCTGATGACAAATCTATCAATATAAATGTGATTCACTAGTCGTAAAGGGAACTAAATTTAAAATGAGCGGGGAGGTTTTGCACTTGATTGCTCTAGTTGTACAGTTAAGCTACATTAAATGTGGCTTCCTGTCTACATTTTCTTCACTGTTTTGTGACCTAAAATCCCTTCAAAGACATAAACATTCATTGACATCATAAACTGATAAAGCTGCAGGAGTTCAAAGTTTACAGACAGTCCATGTACATGAAAGGAGAAATTCTGCATGTTGCTACAACCGAGGTAAATAATTCACACACTGAGTTCACATTAGTGTACAATTTCTATAGAACTTTTGAGGTGACTCTGTATCACTTACCCTGATCAGGTTGTGGGCCACAATGAGAGAACCAGCTGGACCTCCTTTCTCTCCAGGAGCGTGTACACCTGTCCCATAGCCCTGCACAGCCATTAGAAATGGATTGTGCATTGTGAGCCAGTACCTAACACGACTCCCAAATGTGTGGAAACAAAAGGCAGCATAGTCCTCAAAAAGTTCCACCAGCGTGTCATTTTTCCAGCCTCCAAATCGCTCCTGCAGCATCTGAGGCAAGTCCCAGTGATGGAGAGTAACTATGGGCTCGATTCTCTTTTCCAAAAGCTTCTCTATGAGGCAGCTGTAGTACTCCACAGCAGCTGGATTGGGGTGACCTCTAGCATTCCCATCAGGAAAGAGCCTGGGCCAGGAGAGAGAGAAAGAGTATGATCTTACACCAAGATATTCCAACGCATTCACATCTTCTTCCCAGCGATTGTAGCTGTCACTCGCCACATTAGCAGTCTCTCTATCCAAATTCTCAGTGACAGAAGAGTGGGTGAAAGAGTCCCAGATGGAGGGGCTTTTCCCATCCTGGTTCCAGGCTCCTTCAGTCTGGTAAGCAGAAGTCCCAGAGCCCCAGAGGAACCCCGAAGGGAAGGTGTCATGAAGGAAAGATTGGTCTTTGATGATGGGGTCCAGCTTTGGCTGCAGCCAGATATTCCTGCCCTCCCCAGAAGAACAGGCTTCCTTGTTCCAATGACACAACAAAAGTAGGAGAGAGAGTAAGAGGCTCTGACATGTGGGTAGAAAAGGACGGTTCAGCATAGTGGAGGAGTCTTGTTTCAGAAATCCACTTTGAGGGGACATCAGTCAGCTGTTTTTAATATAATAAATCCTCTTGTGATTGACAAGAGATCCATATTGTCGGTGAGGAAGGGGGAGAAGTGGTCAAATCCAGCAGAGGGAAGCATTGGAGGCCCCGAGGTGCTGCAGTATCCATCTGACAACTGGGTTCGTCTTCCCTATCTCTCCCTCGGTGTACTTGTGCTCCCACTCAGCCCCTCCCTATCACATAATGTTCACACATACAAAGGTTGACTCATATCCACACACACTTGTATTACTATACGTCTGAGAGGTTTCCAGTGAATTATTTTCACCTGTGCTTCCAAAAACACCCCATTACCCTTTGGTTATATCACTAAATAACCAGAAAAAAACTGAGAATCACAACTCAGCACAACTTAAAAAGATATCACAGAGCAAACCTTGTGAGGACGCACATACAGGCACAGAGATCACAGGCACAAGCTGTAAAGAACCTTCTTGTGTCAATAATTAGCTTGTACTCTGATCTTTGCTTCAAAACTAAGTAGTACTTCACATTGTGGGCTATCTGTTTCCAATAAACATGCACAGAGTGTTTGATTGCACTGAGTTAACAGATTCCAGTTTTCTAATATATATTTAAACACACCACGAGCACATATTTCTTGCATAAGCTGCGATGACAATACAAAGTAGCACTGCAGGATACTGAAACAATAGGCTGTTTTTTTGTTGTCTTGTGGCCGAGAAGCTGCTGATCACATCTGGAGTGTTGGTTCCAGATTTGATCAAACCATACCAGGTGAGAACAGTGACACCTGCTCGTATTTCCTTATTCAATTTAGCTCCACTCCGTGTATAAACACCAGTCACTGACCCAAGGCAAAAACAGCACGGCTAGACTAAAAAACATTGCTGGGAAGTGTGTGTGTGGAGTGTGTGGAGTGTGTGTGCCACTGTCCATCTGTCTGTGCACATGCTTGTCTTTGACTAAGCCTCCCTATCACAATAAAAAGCCCATTAAAAAAACCCTTTTTCATCCTTCTTCATTAAAGCAGCTGTCCAGAGTAAACAACAAACCTGCTCAGGATACGCTGTGCCTCAAGGCATTAGTGGGAAAAGTCAATTGAGTTGGAAAATGTTCGTCTACCACCCAGACTGACCTCAGCATGGTCACTATGATACTACAGAAAAGACACCTCGAAAGCACTGACCTGTATTTCTTATTTTTTTAGATCGAACATACTACAAACATAGTGGTGGATTAAATTGTAAAGATACATTTCAATAGAATCACATGTTTTGTGATTAGTGCGGTCATTAAAGGCCACTTTCACGTGTGTCTTTGTGTGAAACAGACCAAACCAATGGTGGACGTCAACCACAGTGCACCAATGGAGCACTGTGTTCCTTAGGATTAAATATATCTAATGAGACCAGCTTTAATAAATATCTAAATGAACCGACACTGATTAGTAGTATCAGATTTCTGTGCTTTCACTGTTCCCACATATTGAGATGTTATCATTGTGAAGCATGGCAAGTAGTTTCCTATAGAAAAAAGCTCTTAACAGTAAATAAAAAAGGGGAAGTGAAAAGAGGATGTTAACTGAGTTAAACGTGATTGGTCAGAGAATTACTTTCATTTCTGTGTCAGTTTCCTCTTGTTATTTACTGTAACAGAGAAAAAAAAGAGACACATGCAGATCCTGCAAGAGAGGTGATGCCAATCAAGTATTTTTCTTATTTTTTGCGCTGGCTTGTATCAAACATTTTTTTTCTACAGTGACTAAATTTGTTCCAAAATAGTTTTTACTGAATTCTGATATTTTCATACTTTAGACAGAGCACAGAGACTTACTTATTGAGATTTTAAAACTTAAAAAATTAGCAGGATCCCAAATACACACCCGTTTTAAAATCCATCTGACCTCAGTACAGGTAAGTGAACTTTTTAGACTGGCCATGTATTACATAGTGTTTGCCGTAGTGTTTTTTTGTTTAGCATTTTGCAACTTTATTTCAACATTTAGATGACACAAGTCAACACACACCGACAGAAACAGTTTGGAATCAAGAAAATTTTAAAACAAAACTTTGGAAAACAACAGTTCAACCTATTGTTTAAGCCAGATGTTATTTTGCTCATTTCAGTATTTATAATGTGACTCTTAAAATAATAGAATAATAATAGTAAGTGGTGATATCTGTATTTAAATTAGCTGTGGGATTTTCAACTTGGGGAAAACCTTGATATGGTCATTGATTCTTCTTTTGCAGCGCAGTTAAAACTATTGCAACTGGAATTTTTCCATCTGCAGCAAAAAGTCCTTCATTTTCTTCACAGTTGCTCCAAAATACAGTTGTCAGGATTAAAACAACAATCAGACTATGATCAGATTAAACCAATTCTTTCATCATTGCATATTTGTTTTGGAGTTAATTTTAAATTTTTGTTTCTCACTGGCCCAAGCTGTATTCATGGCCTTTTAACTCTCTGTGTACCAACACAGGCCTGAGGTCCTCAAATCAGGGCCTCCGATGTTTTGAACAATTTTACAGAGAAGGTTAGGATGATTAAGTCCATTTCTTCCTTTAGGTCTCTTCTTAAAATACACTCTTGTAGTCTAGCCATTGTGTGATCTTTCATTTAGCCTTCCTCCATCTTTTGCTTTGTTGTTTTGTTATGTTTTTTGACCGTGATTAATGGTTACTGCCTGTGCAATTGTTCATATTGTGTTTATTCTGATTTCACACTGTAAAATACCATTTTGGAAAGGTGCCTCATACATGAGGTTGATTATTGTTGATTATTATCAACCTTATCACTTATGAAAGACAGTTATTTGTTAAATAAAACTCTGCTGTGCACAAGCAGATGACTCTGCAGGTTAGTTTAGTCAAATTACATAATTAGAATATTCACTAAGTAACCAGTTTATTAGAACTGCCTTGCAAAGACTATCCATCTGTCCCTTGGGCAGGTTGCCAGTCCATTGCAGGCCTAACACAAAGACACAGACAGTCACATATACTCACACCCACAGCCACAGCCAGTTTTAGAATAGTCAATTAGTTGTCTATGCATGTCTTTAGACTGTGGGAGGAGGCCAGAACACCTGGAGAAAAACTACACAGAACAAGAAGAAAATGCAAACTCCACACAGAAAAGGCCCGAGCTGACCAGTCAGTTTGAACCCAGAACATTCTTGCTGTGATACAACCGTCAAAGTCACAGTAACACTATACAACCTCAAGGTCAAACGAATGCAGTCTAATAAAACAGATTATGAAGGTTCAGTTTTTGCTAAAACTGTTTTAGAAAGATACTGTATCCACTACTACTTCGATTATATTGTCCATCCCATATAGATCCCTGATGGGAGGCTAAATACCAGAAACATCTGCAGTAGAGTTCAACAGCACCACAAATTCCAAAATGATCATAAAAGTGAATCAACACCTCTCTAAACCAGTTTCATCTATACCTGAACATAATTAACCATCACAAAAATGACACCCATTGTTGTGCTGTTTCTATTAAACTGTATTAGCTTTAGATAGGTGTTCCCAATCAATTGCAAACTGAGTGTATTAATCAATAATAACATGGATGTTTCTTTCTTTAATGCTATTTAGGCAAACAATGAAGCTCACAACTGCTGTCCTCTGGGCTGCAGCCATGTTGGTGGGGCTTCAGAAGAGCGCTTCATCCCCTGACAGCAAAGTAAACCGTTCATCCCAAAACCTCTCCGTGGTCCCAACAGACCTACCACAGCATGTGGAGGTCTTAGACCTTTCCTGCAACCACATTAATCAACTTCACAAAGGAGATTTCAGAAACACCACCTTCCTCAGGATCCTCAACATGTCTTGGAACAGTTTGGAGGAGATCGATGCAGAGACGTTTCTTGACACACCACATCTGGAGGATCTTGACTTGTCACATAACAGCCTGAAGAACCTGTCAGGTCAACAGTACCTGGTGCACACTGGGAGCCTCCTGGTGCTAAACTTGGCCCACAACGAGATTTTTAGTATGACGCTGGGAAGTGAGTTCAGTTCACTGGTAAAACTGGAGAGACTTACAGTTGGAGCAAAAAACATCAGTAAGGGTGACTTCAAGAACATTGCTGAAGTGAAACTACGCACACTGACCCTTTCTCTGGAGGGTAAATTTGGTTATGAAGTGGGCAGCCTGAAAGATGTTCATGCTCAAACACTTCAGATAGCCTTCAATAAGAACCAAACAATGGACCATGATCTGATTGCTGATGCTCTGTCACTCTTTGTTGAAGTAG
Organism: Amphiprion ocellaris; assembly: GCF_022539595.1. Classification (NCBI taxonomy): domain Eukaryota; kingdom Metazoa; phylum Chordata; class Actinopteri; family Pomacentridae; genus Amphiprion; species Amphiprion ocellaris. Next base: position 20,028,440 of record NC_072778.1, read on the forward strand.
ACATGATGAATCTGACAAAGGGCTACGAAACCCTAAGTCGGCAGCTGAGTGAGAAAGAGGATGTCCACACTTCTCAGCTTGACCTCATCGACTTAGTAATTGACTGGAAAGACTTGACACAACTTGTGAATGTGGTTTTGCGTACATCTATTAGCCATCTGTGCGCCTCTGATGTGACCATTAACCGGCCACCTCAAAAGGACACCGATGTGACAGGGACATCCAAAATGAAGTCCTTCACAGCCAGACGGGCAACAGTCAACTCTTTCTTGTTTTCACAGGAGTCTGTTTACAACTTTTTTATCAACTTGCCAGTGGAGAGTGTAGCAATCATGGAGACTCCAATTATCCACATGACATGTCCGTCTTCAAAGAGTCCTATCCTCCAGCTGGACTTCTCCAACTGTGCCATATCTGACTCAATTTTCTCCACAGTGAAGGGTGAAGTCATTTTTGAATGTGAGAATCTGGTCAACGTGAGGGAACTAATTCTGGTGGACAACAATATTAAAAACTTTCAGGTACTGAGCAAGCGTGTCCAACACATGACATCCCTGCAACACCTGGACCTCAGCCTCAACTCCATCATTTATGACGGTTCGTCAGCATGTATCTGGCCACCAAGTATCAAAAATTTGAATCTGTCTTCAAACAGTCTGACAGATTCAGTTTTTAATTGTTTACCAAAGGGAACAGAGACACTGGACCTTCAGAACAACCAGATTTCTGTGGTGCCACAAACCATCTTTAAACTGGAGAACCTTTCGTCTCTGAATCTAAATGCTAACAGGCTGCGGGACCTGCCAGTATGCAACACCTTCCCCGTCCTGAACGAGCTTCTGCTCCAGTCAAATTCCCTCCATGCCCCATCTGTGCATAGGTTAGAAAGCTGTCCCCAACTGAAAACCCTCGATGTCAGTCACAACCCCTTCACTTGTACATGCTCTCTGCGGCATTTCATAAGTCTTGGCATCAAGTCTGAAAATAAAAGAAGTCAAACAGGAATTGAATTGTTGAGTTGGCCACTTGGCTATTACTGTATCTACCCAGAGGCTGATAGAAACTCCACTTTGAAAGACATCTGGATCCCAGAGGTCTCCTGCAATGTGATCCTTCTAGCCGCCACTATCTTGGTCCCAGCAGTGGCACTGATTTTAACAGTTGTGATCTTGTGCCGACATCTGGATGTTCCCTGGTACATGGGCATGATCTGGCAGTGGACCAGAGCCAAACATCGTGCAAGAATGCAACAGGTTCGACCTGAAGATCTGGTAGGTGTTGAGTTTCATGCTTTTGTGTCTTATAGCCAGCGCGATGCAGACTGGGTGCAGAATTCCCTCCTTCCAAACCTCGAGGGCCCTGCCGGAGGACTCAGAATCTGTCATCATGAGAAAAACTTTGTTGCAGGAAAGACGATTATAGAGAACATCATTGGCTGTGTGGAGAAAAGCCGCCGCTCTGTGTTTGTGCTCTCCGCTCACTTTGTGAAAAGCGAGTGGTGCCATTATGAGCTGTACTTCGCCAGCCACCAGCGTCTCTCTCGGGGCTCAGACAGCATTGTGCTGGTTCTGCTCGAGCCTCTGCCTCAGTACCTGATCCCATCCAAGTACTACCAGCTGAAGTCCATGATGAACCGCCATACCTATCTGGAGTGGCCTCAGGACAGGGCCAAGCACAGGCTGTTCTGGGCCAATCTCAGAGCTGCCCTGCAAGCTGATCTACCAAATGCACCAGTCACAGAAATACAGGAGTGACGATGGAGGGGAGACTTTAAGAGGAAATGAACGGTGAAAGGGGCACATTGGAAAGTTTGTAAATGAGAACTAAGTAATAAAAACATTTGGATGCACTAGTGAAATTGTGTAGATATTGTAGCCTGAGTTAAAGCATCTCATTTTTAATTTTGTTTTATAAGCATTGAGAAACTGATGCGCTTGACACATATAAATGATGTAATAACATGTTAACTTCTTTAAACCATTCAGGTGACATTTAATGGAAACATCAATATAAACTAACTATTTGATCAAGACTGTAGCAAAAACAATAAACTTTACAAAAACAGTATCAAAAACGCATTTGATTTTGTTGTCAACGTTGACTCCCACAAAACATCACAGTAAGTTACCACCTCAACTTTGTACTAGTGAGGAAAAAAACTACAAAATAACTGTACAGTGATTATGACATCAACACTGTGTATACAGTATTGTCTTTAACTCTCTGAAAGGAGAGGTCCACTTTTAAGGCAAGAAGAATACACTGACGTTTCTTAAGAGCGCAATGATGAATGATAAAAGACATGAGAGCTAGAAATGTGTCCTCTGTAGAGAAACACCTTTTGGAGTCATAAATCCAGTCCAACTGCATTAAAACTGTGCCATGGTTTAAACGAGACACGCCAGGTGTCAAGGAAGGGACTGGATGATGATTATTTTCTCATTAATGCAGAAACGGTGGAGCACGTTGAGCAAGTTCTCTCCACAACGCGACACCTGCCTCTCCATGGCCAAACGGAAATCCTCCTTCACTCCTTTGGTGATTCCTCGTGTCACTGTGTGGTGTCTGCAAGAGTGAAAAGACAAAAAATAAACACAAACATAGACTTGGTCAGAAATATATTCTTATAAACTAACTGTCATACCTATGCAGTAAAGACAAAGGCATGGAAACAGCATGTTACTTTTTCCTTACACACATAAACCAGCCAGTCACGTTTAAATAACATATTCCATTATAATAAACCAAAACCACAAAAAAAAATGTCCACAAATGAAATGAGATCAAGTGTTATGAAGAGGCAAAAAACTAAATTTACTGTACAACACCAACATTATCTTCAAATAACAACAACAACAGTGATGACCACAGAAAGACGAGTAATGGCTCAAATAAACAAACGCCGACAGGAAATCAAAGAATGACTAACTCTTGATGTGAAAATGACAGGCCCAAATTAAAACTGGGGGATGACGAGCCTTGAAGCTGGGAATGAAGGAAGGGTGACTGGTGTGGGCGGGATGGGGACTGTGGGAGGAGGGGCCTGGGGTACCTGTCCATCGTCTGCACCCCTTGTAGCAGAAGGGTATTTAACTCCACCCCCAGGGCGGGGCTAGGATTCCTGAGGGACAGCAACATTCAACAACTCTCAGTCAGTGAGGGTGCATTCAAGTGTCTGAACTTCTACAGCAATGAATGAAGGAGGTGTCATAGCCTTTTTTTAAATACCATAAACCCCTTCTTTTTAGAACGGCCCACTCCATTAACAGTCTTTTCAGTTCAAAGTGAAGCTTTCCCCACAGGCCGTGTCTATGCAGATCATCAGTCGATAGACCTCTTTACCATCAGGCTTCTCAACTGGCACATCTAAATAATCCACAGTGAATATTTGCTTACCTGCTTGACTGGATTGTCTATTGTTTACTGCAGTGTTTTGAAAGAAAAATTGAATATCAACCACGACCGCTTCTATTAACCCGGAACCGCTACATACTTAATATGCAACACTGTTAATATACACTCATTATTTTCACTTTTGTACATAAATCCTCTTTGCCACTGACATATCTAACAGTATTTATTAATTCTAAACTTTATTAAAGTTTTTGTGTTCTCATCCAACATATTTCATTTTGCTGCTGACCCTGTATTAACCTACAATTATTCTACATATGGCTAATAAAACTGAACTGAACGTAAAAACACACCAACAGAACGGGAGAGTGCAGAGTCACGATGCCAACTGAAAAAGCTCAGAATGGGGTTTGCTTACTTAATTAGCATTCCCTGATTGGGCAGCAGCTCCAGCTGAATCCTCCCTCCGTCTGGAGTACGCAGGTATGCAAACTCCTCCAGCATGTCAATGTCTGAGCAAACTCATGAGCTCATGAAAAACAACATCAAAGACATGACAACACAAATTCAACATAGGATGTGTCAACCTTTTGTCATCAAGTTATACCATGTTAGAAAAAAGGATACTAGTGACATAGTTGAAGAAATTTTCGTACTGGAAGCTGCCTTGCTGACAGATTTTATCGACTGCCTTTAAAAACAGCATCTCTCCCTGCGGCCAGTCGTACTGCAGAAGCACCACCACATGACCGAGCGACAGGTCGTCACGATTGTCCGTGAAGGCACGAAGCTGATCGGACAAAACGAGAGAAAGAGAAAGACTGTTTGACAAAGTTTATCGAATTCTGTATCCAGTCGTGAAAAATATACCGTCCAAACATAGTGGATGTCTTCACAAAGATCACCATAAAAACTCTAAGCCTAATTCCACTTCATTTCCACACTTAACCAGTCTAAGTACCTTGAAGCAGGCGAGCATCAGCTGGAGACAGAAAGGTAGTACAGCTTTGCTGGTGCAAGGAAGTAACCTCAAGTCATTACCTAGTAAAGGCAAAAAAGAGGCAACATCCTGATTAAATTCCAGTTGTACATCTCTCTCTGTCACATATCAGTTGGTGCCATTAAGAAGAAATCTGTATTCTCGCTAAACAATTTGAGTAAAATATCTAACTACAATTTTTCTGACGGATTTTGCAATTTGATATGTGATAGAATAGAACAGAATAGGCCTTTATTGTCACTGTTACAGAAAACAATGAAAATCAGTTTAGCACTCTCCGTATAGCAGCATTAAAAATAAACTATACAAGGCAATACTAACACACCCTAAAAAATATATACGTGTGGAAACGGTTTGTGGTTAGAGACTTACTCTACATATGATTATTGCACATGATATGAACTGCACTGACACATAAATATATAGAAGCCTCTGTTCAATAGTCACAGTGTATCATGCATTTAAAACAGGACGGAGCATTACCACATGAAATGCGATCAAAAGTGTGACAGTCACACAAAGGGCGACGGCAGGAATTTGCAAAACCACTAACACATCAGTTTTAACTGCAGGTCAGATGACCTGCATAGTGTAAATACCATGCTGTGGCCTTTGCAACTGACTAATTGCACTTTGACAAATTGGAATTTGAAATTGATTAATTGTTCAGACTTAATCTGTATCTTGAAGCATTAAACAAATAAAAGTAGTTTCAACACTCGATTGTTTCTCATAATTATGCAAAGTGCACCAAATTAAACTTGTGGTTGAAGTAGCAGTACTGCATTGTAGTACTATGGTATTAGTGTTCACAACATTATATAAACATACAAGTACACACAATATTAAAGACAACACATTTTAGTATTTAGATATAAGTTTTGTAAAAACCTGTTCAAATGCATTTAGAATGAGAATCAGTGAGTGACCTCAGGAGGTGTTTACCTTTCCTACTTTTGGTCTTGACTCTACCCTGATCCTCTGGTGCCTTTGTCAGTTCTTGGTTTGGAGGTACCAGTCCACTAACAACATCAAGCAGCTTGTCACAGGCCATCTGATTAACACATAAAGTACAACACTTACATTGTGGACAATACTTGAGGGACAGGATATCATGCAACATTTCATTAAAATAAGCAGGCTGCATTTATTCTGACATATGCGCCTAAGTAATAGATATTTTTTTTCTAGCGGAGTCCTTCTTCTATAATGTATTTATGACCAGATACAGATTAGTGCATTTGGTAAGCTACTGCATAATTTAGGTTTTAAATGTCCAAAACTGATATAATACCAGGTTGATACAGTTGATAACTGCAGTTTATTGCAGAGCAAAGTGAGCAATAGGTTGTGTTAAACATGTGAAATGTAATCTGTGAAACTTAATCTGTGAAACCTTAACCCACAGCAGCAGTTGTAAATCTGTGTAACAAAGCTTAACTTTAACTCCCCCTTCAGGCCAGTTGGAGTGATAGATTCATCTATGGCACGTGGAATATTGTATTTTTATGTAATGGGTTTAACTTTATCAAATGGGGCAGTGGTGGCGCAACGGTTAAGTCTCTGGACTACTGATCAGAAGGTCAGAGGTTCAAACCCCGATGCGGCCACTGTTTGGCCCTTCCTGTTCCAGGGGCGCTGTACCACGGCTGAACCGTCGCTCTGACTCCCCCAATTGGGGAGAGATGCGAAAATCAGAATTTCCCCTCGTGGGATTAATAAGGGATAATAAATGAGTACGTTTAACATAAAACAACCTCCAAATATATATAAATGCAGATACGGTCTAAAAATTCCATGAACAACATATCTTTCCAAAAGTGGGTTTACACAAACAACTGTAAATCAAAAATGTCAATTGCTGCTCAGGGGAAAAGTGGAAAAAGTGAAGCATGCTTGTAAGTGCTTGTCTCGAGACTCCGAGTAACCTGACAGATACTGTGAGAGTGTGGTTGTGTGAATGTGTGTACCCTGTACTCTCCCAGTGCATAGTGGCAGGATGCCTGCTGTATCAGGGCCCTATGGTGCTCCAGACTGGTCTGACCGGAGGGGCTCTGCTGCCCAGGCTGGGGCTGTTGCACTGCAGCCATCTGGTGCAGGCTGGAGAGGGCTTTACGGTACTGTCCCTGGAGACAACACATGCGCATGTAATTATTATATAACCACAGACAATTACATGATTAATATGTTGTACTACTTGAATTAAAATCAAATAAAAATCATCGATTTGCTGTGTATCGTTGTGTTATTTTTTTTTATGCCTATCTGTCCCTATCTTTACATATTGCATAAATAAAATCTGTTATTATTCTGTATCTGGACTTTGCAGTTCCTCCAATGACTGAATTTCACCTCAGGGATCAAAACTGTTTTATTCAATCAGTATAAAATGATAGACTATTTTGATCCTCAGGATAACACCATGTAACATAATTAAGTACTGGTTATACAGACCATAGAATAAAAAGCAGCAGGTGTCTTGTAGAAAGCAGAAAAAACTGATAAATCTTGCCTGGTACATAATCATATCAGTGAGGAATATCCTGAACCACAGCCAGCTGTCTGTCTTCCAAGTGGCACATATCTTCTTGAATTCTGTAAGACATTAAAATGCAAAATGCATTTAAATAATTAAGACTTCCTCCTTACAAAGAGTTGATTAAAGTTATTAAGCAAAAACTTCAAAAAACAGCAAGAATCCATCTGCATCTGGTGTGGTCACTGTTGTAGCTACTTTATGATATTGTAACAGGACTGGGGTAGGACTGGATGTGCAAACAAAAGCAGAGAAACACTAGAGGCGCTTACCACTTTCCAGACCATCGTGGGAGTGAAGGAGGTCCCAGCTTTCTCTTGCTGTGCAAAAGCTCTCCAGAGTCTCTGACCAGCTGGGCATCTCCATTTTGTTCACCAAAATGTGTCGACCACGGGATTTCCCCAGACCTTCCTCATCATCTGAGCTCTAAAATGGCATACACATGCACAGTAACCAAAAAGAACCCGCTTTAGTCATATACTATAAACCATTAAGGAAACATTCCACAGAACATATTAATGGAATCTGTCCATCCCTTTTTGACACTCACATGAATCATTTACAAACATCTAAATGATCTCTAATCTGCCCTCACCATAGTCTTCTCTCTCCCATCAGCCAGTTTGCGTTTTTTATGTGCATGTTTTACTCCTCCTCTGTCTAATTCCACATCACTATACACTGAACTCAAATCCTCGACAAGGATCCATGGGCCTGAACTCAACGCACTGACTCCTGCAAAACATAATCACACAATTTAATCACAACCATTTTTTAAAAGATGAGATGTATATTCTAAAAAATGTGAGAGGCTGACCATGGAACAGTGCAGGCTGTACAGCTGAGACATAGAGGAAGGCACTGCGAAAGAGGACGAGCGCAGCACAGATGACCACCTGACTGCAGCAGCGGGACCTTGTGTCTCCTTCCAGACCAGGCAGGTAGCGACACAGCTCCTTCATTCTCTGCAGCATGTCAACATAACTCCTAGAGAAAAGGCACACAGATTTCAGCCTTTCTAAAAACATACACTACCGTTCAAAAGTTTGGGGTCACCCAGACAATTTCATGTTTTCCATGAAAACTCACACTTTTATTCATGTGTTAACATAATTGCATAAGTGTTTTCTAATCATCAATTAGCCTTTCAACACCATTAGCTAACACGATGTAGCATTAGAACACAGGAGTGATGGTTGCTGGAAATGTTCCTCTGTACCCCTATGGAGATATTCCATTAAAAATCAGCCGTTTCCAGCTAGAATAGTCATTTACCACATTAACAATGTCTAGAATGTATTTCTGATTCATTTAATGGTATCTTCAGTGAAAAAAAGCTATTCTTTCAAAAATAAGGACATTTCTTACTGACCCCAAATTTTTTTATAGGTAGTGGATTATTTTACTTTTATCAGTCACCTTCAAATGCCCAACATAACTGTTTATTTTAATGTAATAGTTTTTATAATTAAGATATCATTATTATTATGCATGGAGATACAAGAATAATTTCACTCTTGAATCCTGCTTCCTATGCTCATGCAATTCAACAGCACCACAAACAAAAGCCATTAAAAAACATAACTTCATAAACTAGCATTTGACTGTAAATTAATTTCAAAAGTCACCTCTGTGCATAACAACCCAGTAGTTTTTGAGTGGGCAGACAGATACACTACCTCTGTCCCTTGTCTCCCTGCCACTCACAGCGGGCTCCCACCACACCAAGGATATCCAGAAGCCTCTCCCAAGGCTCTGCCACCACTGAGGATTTTTCTGACAGGCCGTCAATCACATAACGCTGTGAGCCACGGGAGACAGTGGGTGACTTCAGAGTCCCACCTTCCTGAGAGCCTGAAGCAGAAAGGAAAAAGAACCCAAAATAAAGTGAGGCAGGCTGTGAATAGAGAAAATAAAGATTTAGCAACTAATGTAGGACAAGAAATCCTAAGATTCAAAGTGATCACAGTTGCAGTTTGCAATGAGAGACAAAAAGAAAGAACAACTTCAACACAGTGCAAACTTACTTTGTATCTGTACATCAGGCGAGGGTCCACGGGTAACATAACCAATGTAGAATTCAGCTGCTTTCAACATATATTTCTGCATTAGGCTGGCTGGCAGGCGCATGTCCATGTTATTTATGACCAATGGAAGGACATCACACACTATAATAGAAAAAAAATAGTGTATATCAAAGATATACAGCAAATGACTAAAAACTGATTTTAATATAGTATTCACGAACCAAAAAGTTTTCTGAAGCAGTTGACAGGAGTCTCCACATTCTCTGATGCTTCTGCCTCCAACAATGTCTCCCCTAAATTGACCTAAAAATACAGCAGATTGTTACCATTCACTGTCTAAACACTATTTTTACCACATTAACATCTCAAATCAGTAAACTTTAGGTCTTACTACATACCCCATGTTGGACCACAGACTCTGGAAAGCGCTTCAGGAGGAGCAGCAGCATCTCTGCCTTCTCCAAAGTGTTGAAACACTGTTCTGTGGCTTTCAGCAGCATCTCACACTGCACACGACCAGGCAGTGTCTCAAAAAGCCCTAGGTGAGAAAACCACACATACACACACAGAAAAATGGACACGCTTTAGTTTTCCAATACAAACACTGTCTCTATCACAGCTACCCACACTTCATTATCAAGCTGCACACAGTAAGATTGCTGTACCGTAAACTAATTCTCACCTCGTAGAAACTGTGCATGCTTGTCCTGAGAATCACTACGCAGGGCTGCTGTGATGACACTAATCTCACGCCAAACAATGGGCTGATCTGGAAAGTTTATAAACCTACAGCACAGACAGATTATTGGCAACTGTTAGCTCATTCTCAGCTCAGGGAACTTGAAATTCACAACGGTAGGACACAAAGATACACTGTAACTCACATGTCATAAAGCAGTCTCCCTGCTGAAGCTGTCCTCTCTGCGTTGCGTTCAATTATGTACATTTCATACTGTGAAAGCAGATAATTACATTTCAAGAGAATCCATACACAAGTAACGCGTGTAAAGAATTGTCTCTACCTACTGCCATAAAGAAGCTATAGTGTGATGTGTGTTGTAGAAGCTTAGTGTCACCTGTATGTTGAAATCTGTAGGGTAAAGGGTTCTGGCAGTTATGAGCCAGGCTTTGGCCGCACAGGGATCATCAGAAACCAGCTCCCGGGCTCTTTTCACCAAAAACTCGCAGTCTTTTTGCGCTGACATTTTAATTTAATCGTACTGAAGGTGTCCAAATGACTACAGACGCAGTCCAGACCTCAGTTCATATGTTTTGTTCAAACGCGCACGTTGCAGTGCATAAATTTCAGCTGCACGGTTAGCAGGTTAGCAACACATAAAATTAGCTAGCTAGCGTTAGCTATGTGGCTTACAGTTGACATTATTGCAAGAGCTGTTCATCGGGTCATGCTCTATTCGATCATTTCGATTCATTTAAGACAAAACAAGCGTACAAGAGAAGTGAAAACCAACTGAAAGCCCTTATAAATTTACCAGATGAAGATAACCCTTTATTTACCGACACTTTCTCACGTTACGATAGTGACGTCACCACGCAGCCGTAAAAATGACGCTGCGTCCTGCTTTACGACCAACATTCAAGCACTGCTATATTAGCTAGTCGCATGAAAAAAACACTAAAGTTATAATACTCGTGCTATGTTGTGCGGCAGAAATATCTGGAACAATTCAGTAATCCAAACTTTCCATTATGTACTTCCCATAATGAAGTTAACTAAGTCTGCAAATATGAAGCATCTGTCGTTTATCCATCTGTATACTGTCAGATCTACAGCACTGCGCAGGCGCCGAAGATGCACTGCTGTCACCTGCTGCTGGGCTGCAGACACGACCTACAGTAGTGGCCCAGTTACCCTGCAAAACTGCTCTCTGTCCACGGATAGGACAGCGACTGGTGTACACAGCAGGTAAATGCCTATTTACGAGCCCAACGCTTGCTTGACCAAAACTGTGGGAGGCTCTCTTGCTTTTTGACATTCAACTGCTGTCAACGGAGTGTCCAACCAATCATCAGCCTGGGCTTGTCCGTTTTGACTCTGATCATGCTAGGCACTTAGCATGCTAGGCAGACGAGTATTTGCTGTAGCGTGCAGTCACTGTGTCTGACGCTGTTTCCACCTTCTTCCATTTATCTTAAACATATATTCAAATAACGTTTGTAGAAGTAAACGAGGAAGCACGGCTGCTCTCACTGTTGCTAAGTTTGCTAACCAACCTAGCATTTCTATGGTTGGCCATTGAGCTAAGCATGCTAACCCGTCTATGATCTGTTGATCTTCAGTTAGCTGCTCGTACAGTAAGTGAAATAACAGCTTCGTTTCCTTGTAATTAAACTCAGGTGAGGTCTTTATCTGTGCGTTAGCCTTTGGACTAATAGCATGCTAGTACAGCAGACATGACACGACAAGTGAGTGAGTTCCAAGAAGTCAGTACACAGAGGGCGTGTTCGGCAAAGATTTAGTTATGGCCCAATATCAGATTACTCAATAGGATTGTTGTCCTCTTCTCGGATCTGTTGATTTAACGAAAATAGTGGGTGATTTTCTTGTATAACTTTATTCATAACAGGAAAATACGTAGTTATTGCAATTAAATGTGACACAATAAAATGAAAATACATAGCCATCGGAGAAGTGTAGGTAAATATCCAAAGTACAATATCTAAGACATTTTTAATGTTAAAATCATGCTTTAAGTGATCAGGCAACACCATGTATTACTGTTATGGAGTCAGTAATTGCTTATCTGACTTAAATAGAACACTTTATTCTTTAAAGTAACAACAGTTTCCTGGGGAAAACAGTGTAGTTTCTTTTGAAATGTTGAAGCAAATGTCTCAAAAAGTGCAATCGGCAAACAAATACACTTTACTTTAAACTCACATATTCATTTGAGTAGCCATGTGGCAACCTGGATTGTCACAGTGACCTGAAACTGAGGTGACAGTTTTTGTAGTTAGATTTCAGTTGGCATACTGCGACCTCTAATGACCCCACAGTGTTGCCACAACTCTTTCCTTCTTGGTCTATATTTGGATTAGCGTTGGACAACTTGCTTTATGTACTTAAAATGATATACTAAATAATAAGAATAAGATGCTTACTTTAAATTTTGGAGGAATGTGTCTTGTTTTTATTTGAAAAAGTGATTGTTGTTCTGTATATGGGTTAGATTATTTTATACAAAACAACATACAAAAAAAGAAACTGCATTTGAAAGTGACTGATCATGGAAAATAATCTGTATATACACAACGTACATGACATTAAAAGACCTGGCTTAGTAGCTGTGCTGGCCTCCTCAGTTGTGTAATAATGCTTATCAGTCTGCAGTTGGGGCAGTCAGGTTGTACAAGTTGAAGCCAGATGGCTGAGTTGAAACAAGTCAATCTGCTTCAGCCAACATTCAAAGCATTTCATGAATATAAACCATTTTTTTCCTACGCCATAGGCAATATATAACATGTTATAGAGAAAATAAAAGCACATCTGTTTCCATAAATAGAAAAAACAGCACTAAATTAATGTCTTACAGACTACAAATTCATGTATAGTTGTTTAATAAACTATGTTTAACTCAATGCATCTTGGTTTCCTTTGTTGGGTATCATTGAGTTTTTTAAATGTAGTTTTTAGTAATTTTCATCTTGAGTTGATGTTCAAAACTTGGGTGTTGTATTTCTGCAGTTCCTGCCTTATTTAATAAAAGTTTATTTAGGTACATATTTCTATCATAACTCATCAATAACTACATTTTAGTTATAGTATCTTTGGAAAAATGAAATTGGTGATGTCATATGTTATTGTGAAAGGTGATCAGAAACAGTCCATCTGGCCTCTTCTCTCTCTGACACGGTATGTGTTTTACAGACGTGTGCAGTGCTGATGTGATGCTGGAGGACCAGGCTGCGGTACACTGAGCCCTCCATGGCTGTTACCACCATGGACTCTGAGTCAGCCCGGACACCTCAGCCTCAGGCTGCCCTGACAAAAGGACACCATTCACTGTTTTCTGCTGGGGCTCTGAGTGCCAAGTTGGGTCCTCAAGGAAAGCACTATGTCTGTGGTTCCATTGCAGCCTTCACCAATATTGTGGTGACCTTCCCCATCCAGAAGGTGTTATTCCGCCAGCAGCTGCATGGTGTTTTGGCTACTGAGGCAGTGCGACAGCTCCAGAGGGATGGCCTGAGGAATCTCTATAGAGGCCTGCTGCCTCCGCTGCTCCAAAAAAGCACTACAGTTGCCATCATGTTTGGCCTGTATGAGGACTTTTCTAGAGTCTTGCTAGACAGGGTTGGTAGCAGCGGTGTGCCAGAGTTGATCACACGAAGCTTTGCTGCAGCATTGGCAGGAACTACTGAGGCCATCCTAACACCATTTGAGCGCGTGCAGACTCTTCTACAAGACCACCGGCACCACGGGCGCTTCAACAACACAGCCCATACTTTCCGGACACTTCTCTCCGAGTATGGTGTCAAAGAGTGCTACCGTGGCCTTATTCCCATACTCCTGCGCAATGGCCCTAGCAATGTTCTCTTCTTCGGGCTCCGGGGGCCCATTAAAGAGCAGCTCCCAGAAGCTACTAGCAGATTTGGTCACTTGGTTATAGATTTTGTGTGTGGAGGGGTGTTGGGGGCGGGCCTTGGCATTATGTTCTACCCGTTAAATGTGGTAAAATCACGGGCTCAGTCCCAGGTTGGTGGAGCCTTCCAGCCTTGCAGGCAGGTGCTGTTAACAGTGTGGAGGGAGCGAGGTGGCAGCCTGGCCAAGCTCTTCAGAGGGGCCCACCTCAACTACCACCGCTCACTTCTCTCCTGGGGAATCATCAACGCCACCTACGAGCTGCTCCTGAAGCTCATATCAGAAGACGAATGGAGAGGCTAAAATAGAGATGTAGGGTGGAAGAGAATGTATTTAAAGGGAAAAACCTGTATGTAGAGGTGAAGCCAGTTTGAAGAGAGAAATCGTAAAGTGAAGCCGTTGCACTTGCTCTCTGGCACTGTTAGTGGGACAGAGATTCGAGGACTGAAAGATAGCAGTGAAGTTGCACTTCTGACGGGGGCCAACAGTCAGTGTAAGATAACCATATGCCATTGTTACTTTTCACTGTTGTCAAACTGTTAAAAACAAGACACACACTTTAGCCTATACAAAACTTGTGCCAGGGTCCAATTGATATGACTGCGTTTGCTCTGTATACAAAAGACTGGGAGGAACAAACAGACCTCCAGCGCTTTTTTTTCCCCCCAGTTTCAAGAAAAGGATACCTGACTGGATTCACTGTTTTGTAGGAGAAGCTATTTCTTTGTATGTGCTGTGTGCTGTGGCGTTTTGAAGACAGTCCATCTGTGTGTTTGACCAGGAGCATGTCCTCTGTGAAGCTGAATTCTGCCACCTTTGTGCTTTTGAAAATGTCCCCCAAAGAATTAATGTCAAGGAGACACTAATAAATTCTTGGCCGCTATATTTCTGCTCGCTCTCCACCAATTCAGAGTACAAAAAATCTAGACTAATGCCTATGTGATACCCATATTCTCAAAAATGCCATTGAAACAGCAAATTATCAATGACGGGCAGTTTCTATTTTCACACATGATTTATCTATGTGAAATTTTGATAAATACTGTTTGTCTTGATTTATTTCCTGAAGTGCTACTGGCAGGATGTATTGTTTATTTTTAGTTTTGACAAGTGCCCAGTGATTTAAATGTCAGTAAAACATAACTATACCCAGATCTTGTCTATTTATAAAGTTATTGGAAGGGAGAAATCTTACATTTAATTTTGACTTCTGTGGTAAGAAACCATGCACTATTGCTGCATTCTTGATTTTTAGACTCCTCCTATTTTATTGATGGTAAAACAGTGCTCCTCAGTTTTTGTTTTTCTTTTTATGAGCTTATTCTTTTATTTTATCCCTCCTTTTGCTCCCACTTTGATATTTCCTTCCCTCACGCTTGCCCTCCTCTCTGTCCATAACATCTGTTGACATAATGGGCTCAGATTTCAAGCTTGAGTAGATGCAGTCACCACACTGCAGCTCTGGCTGGGTACGACAGCCCGAAGAGGAAAGGCATGCTGCTTGGACACTTGAGAGAGGCTGCAGAGCAATAGTGCTTAGAGAAGACAGGGGCAGAGGGTAATGTTCAGTGGCACAAAAAGCTCAAGCTGCCATGTAAATGGATCACTCGGCCTATTTCTTCGATTCTTTTTATTTTGACTGTCCACAGTGTACCGTGTTTCATGAGATGTTTTTCAGTATTTTCTAGGATTTCCTCTTTGAAAGTGAGACTTTGTATTTCCAAGTGGGACGCCCTTGCTGATGTTAAATGCTGTTTATCACTTTGCTGAAGCACAAGTCACAAGATCGCTATGAAAATGTCAAATTAACAATTGCAACTAAATTAAACGTTTAAAATCAGTCCATTAAATACGCTGACAGTGAGTAAGTGTGTTCTGTGGGACATTTTTGGGGGAAAAATACAACATGAGATCATGGGCTGATTGTCATGTTTTCTCCAAGAATAAGCTTTACTCTCCCAGAAGGATGACAAATGGTATTTTACTTATGTAATAGACTTACCTGAACTGAGTGGTTTGTGTATTTTCTGACCTCTGTTCCAGTCCTCTGTATCTGAGTCATGAAATAATAATGTCTCATCTGTCTGACCTGCTCTTTCCCAAATATGCTGTGTAATCCCTTCTTTGTAATCAGTCACACAAACAGCATCACCAATACAATGATGTATTGTAGACAAGATGAACAGACTTAACACTCGGTCATAATGAAGGATGGAGGTGACGTTTACGCAGACTGAGTGCAGTTTAACACCTCTGTCTGCATTTATTACGTTTTATATATTTGATTATAGAAATGGCTCCAGCAGCAGGCTGACACTGTCAGACCATGTTTTTGTATGCAGTGCAGAGTGCTGCTTCACTTTCTAGATTACTGTGTCAAGAAGTCAGACTGCAGATAATGATCAGATTAAGGACAATTTGACATGGGGATTTTGGATCAAGAAGGGTTTAGTCGCTGTAGTTACAAAGCCTCTCTGCTGTCTCTGTTTCTTCTCACCCTAACAAGCGTCTCTCTCTGTGACCAAGGGTGAAATCTTACATTTTTACATGCAAATTCCTTATTTAAGAATCCGTTAGTAGTACAACCGATGCTCTTACTCAGCTTAGCAAACTGTATAAATATTTTAGAGACTTTAAAAGCAAAAGAGAGGAAAAAAGAAAGGAGGCCTCCGTGCTAAATGCATAGATTGACACATTGCCTTTGTGGAAGTGAAGCAAGAGTCAACATTAAGACAGAAATCCCACAGTAATCCTTATTAACTGCATTAGTAGTGCAGAGTGATACAACTAGCACAGTCAGGTGAGGTTCATTTTCAAACCTTCATTCTCTGTTGTTTTCAGAGGATTTTAAAGGCTTTTACGACTGAGGAGTATCTCATAAGTTTTATGATGTCATCAATAAGACTCAATATTTCCTGATGGAGCTTTTGTAGCTTCAATATTCACACATGAAATTAGACACAATTAACAACTCTAGCAGGGGAAAAATAGTCAAACACTCATTATTAAGGTCAGTGTGTCATTTATTCCCAAATAATACATTTCTTGGTACATTGACTTTATTGTAACGTGGATAAGGAAAAGTGACTGCCTATGTAGAAACACAATGTTCTCTCCAAATATGAAATGCTGTTCATAGAAGTTTACCTTACAGGAAGAAGCCGGTGACACTCTGTACTGTTTTAGCCTGCCTGATGAACAACAGGAGACACTCCTGCGACGTTACCAAATGTTCTGATGTTAGTGCTATGATGGACACTGCTACTGGACATTACCTCCATGGCAACTGGAGGCGCACACAAGAATCTTACTTTTTCATTATTTTTTTTTTTTATTGCCACCTAGAGAGAATTTCCCTCAGTCATCAGTTTAGAAGATTTAATACACAGCCTGTCTCCTCGCCACCTGTCTCTGAACTCTAAAGCTGTCTTTTTTTCAGCTAATCCCCTTATCATATTTGTATAAGCAACTGCTGACTGATTTGGCCTAATTACCTTCCTGTTGTCGTAGGTGGCTCAAGTAAATCCTACAAATCGGATGGCTCATCAAATGATGTGATATGGACAATCTGACTAGTGAACACTGTACATCAGCAAACCGATCGAGCAATGTAATCCTTTTACTGACAATTCACAGACATCAGTATAGACAGGAGTTTTTATATTGACAAATGCTAATGCCATGCGACTTTGCAAAACGTTGCAATCCATAATGCAGAAAAATATTTTTTTTCTGAAACAAGACAAAAGCCAACATTCCAAACAAAGAAAGCACCCATTATATTCAAACAAACATAATGCAGCTGTTGTTGTTTTTAATGTTAGCACAAAAAACATAAATATGGTATGTGGGGGTTGAGGAGTTTATGTTTGCATAGCCATAAACTAAGGTAAGGACAAAATAGGACACAGAGATATAAATGTATATCTACAGATCTGACCCCAGCATACAGCAGTCAGTCCATCTGTCAGTCAGCATGTTACTAATAAAATGGGGCGTGCCCAAAGAGGAAACCATAGCAGGGAAGAGTTGTGGCTCAGTGTTTTAAGACTTTGGATCTTTGCTACATCTGGACAAAGTTTAACAGTCACCCTTGTGCCTAGTTAAAAACATTAACTACATAAACATTTTAACCCTGTTTTGCTGCCTGGGCCCCACCCACACATTCCCAGAAAATATATATGTATGTGTCCTTTGGATGAAAACTAGATTAATGTTATAATACTGCATACGTTTGGGTAATGGGAGTATTTCCAAGAAGTATTCACTCAGAGTCAGTTGGAACAAGGAAGGGGTAGAAAAAAGATTTTACACAGGGGTATGTGTCTCATAAAAAGGTGCAATCTGTAACAGTCAAAAGTGCTCTCCCTGCTGTGTAATGGTATAGTTTTGTATCCCATTTATATATGACTGTAATGTTGAAAAACTAAATCCTTACAAAGGTGCAAACGCTGCACATATAAAACAAATCAGTCAATTACTATATTTTGCACATGTGATAAAGTCTATTTTCTGTATTCTGTCAGTAAACGCACTGTAATAATAAAATTGAAAAATGACAATTTACAGATTACACCTTGTGGAGTGGAGAAATCTTTAAAGCAGCAAAAGATAACATAATACTGTCTCAAAGAGAAGGAAAAATAAAAATTCCAGTGACATCCATAGTTTTTTTTTCTCACCAGAGACCTGAACATCACAGATCATGGTGCAAATATTGTAAAAATAAATACATAAATACATACATGGGTTATCCATCCTTACATACATACACATATTGTATCATAAAATAAGAGAATTATAAGATAATTATAAAATTCGTATCTACAAATGCATAGTCCATATGCGTCCAAGGAGAGGCTGAGCAATGAAATTTCCTCTCATCATCTAGTGTTATGTTTGGTGTATGTGTTTCCATGTGTAGTGTGTGTAAGTGTGTGCTGTGGTGTGCATGGCACTTACTGTACAAATGCACAGGAGTTACACACCAGATAGCTCTGTGCTGTTTCCTCTTGCCCCAGCTCGAGAGTCAGTGGGTTATTAGTGGTTAAAAGTTCACAGATCAAAAGTTGAGAGGTACACGGCCAGGCGTGTCCGAGGGATCTAGTGTATGTGTCCGGAAGAGCTGTGTGAGTGCGAATACAGAGGAGATGAGCACAGTGCAGCGTTTGGCTAGTAGCCTCACCCCGTCACCCTCCCCCTGACCCTGTCCAGACCCACTGAGGCCTGCATTTTTACTCCCGAATCCACCACCAGTTCCAGCAGTCTCAACAGCCACCACAAACTCTCGGTACAGACCCACTATCTCTCTTAGCTTGTCCATGGCTTCCTGGCTGTCATCATCCTCGTCCCTGTTGAGCAGACTCACTTTATGGCAGGTGTCACAACCAGGGCAGGGGTTTGTTCGCAAGCAGGCTGCTGCCAACTGAACCAAGGCGCTGAAGCTGTTTGATAAAGAACGTAGGGCTTCATCCGGCGCCCAGCCTACACGTGTGGCCCGCTGACATCCAGATGCCAATCGTCGAGCCTCTGCTTGGAGAAGACTCCTTTCAGCCTCTGTCATGGTGGCAGGGCTTATCCCAGTACAGTTTAGGCCTGGTGCTGGGGTAGTACTGTCATCAGTTCCATTGTGATTTAGGTCAGGCTCTCCTTTTAAGCCTGTGCCATCCTGCTTCAAATCTTGCGATGGTGTTTGTTGTGGTTGGTCAAGTGGTCCCCTCTCTAAGACTAGAAGAAGTTGATCTATATCTTGTCGTAGAGAAGCAAAGCCTCCCTTCAGCCCACCATAATTCTTGTTAGTAAGAGAACGAAGAGGACCACCAAGTGAAGTTGTGGGTGAAACTGGACGTGAAACTAGAGGACTGAGTTCAGAGGAGGCAGTTGAGAAAGTAGACAGCGGGCGAGGGTTGTCCCGCAGCAGGGACAGAATGTTGGGTTTTGGTGATGGTGTTGTCGGTGAAGGGACGGGTGCAGTTTTGGGACGTATTCGGCGGGAAAACTCATAAACAGTGAGCTCCTCGTCAAAGCTAACACCATCCTCTGTGTCACCACTGAAACAATTCGCGTAAACAGTGCGGCAGCCACAAGCCTCCCGGGGCTGCTGCGGAGGAGTACTGTCAGCAAGTGAAGAGGTTGGTGAGTCACCTCCAATTTGCATGTCAGTCACACCTCCCAACCCCACTGCTGAATGAGGCCGTGACTGAGGCTGTTCTGATGACACACTGCCGATGAGTGCACTGTTTTCTCTAAAACTGAGATTAGGGTGTGAGCCATTTGTACCATCGGCCTTCTTCATGTGTGCGGTCACTTCCTGGGCCTCTTTGATAGTTGCTATGACCACCTCAGCTCCATCCTCTAAAATGTTACCTTTGCTTCCTGAATTTGAGATCACTGTCTCTTTGTCCTTGACAGGTGTTTTGTTTAAGTCCGATAAACCGCTGGCTACAGACAAACCAGATCCAAATCCAGATGTGTCCCCATTGATGGAGCTAGTGGAGGGATAGTCTAGAGTTCCTAGAATCTCCTGGGACCTGGTCATGTACCAAGGCAGAGCCTGAATCTTCCCTCTTAGAGCAGATGCTGGTAGTCTGCCTCCCAGGCTGGATGAGCTGGTTCTCAGGTCAGATCCCGAACCAGATCTTCCAGGTTCCCTGCCTTCTAGGCCCCCGACACCTTTAGAGGTGGTTGAGGTGAGGGAGGTTGTAAGAGTGAGCGGTGCATCTGTATTTTTGGGTGATAGGCTCTCATGGCTCAGAGAAACCCTCCTAGGCCCTGACTGGATGCTGCCATTGCGGCTGCTCCAAGGGTGGATTCCATTTGGTGGACTGACAGTATCCTTAAAAATCCCTTTGCTTGGATCAGTAGGGGAGACAGGAGAGCTAGCAGGTAGTGATAAGGGGTGAAGATTGGTGGGAGAAGTGGGCTTGGGGGGCACCGGAGGGGGAATAGCTAGCTTGGTACCTGAATTTGAGCGAGGGATATGGGGTAGGCTTGGCTTTTTTGTTAGTAAGTCATTCACATTGCTTTTGCCCTCAACTTTAGGAGTTTCCTTTTCATTAGGAATGTATGTTTTGTCTTTGGAAACAACATGTGCTCCATTTTCACGTGGCAGACCCTTTTTCAGTTTTGGGCTGTTTTCCTGCCTTTCTGTCTTTTCCTCAGCTTGTGTAGTTGTGATAGGAAGTGGCTGCTTGCTGCACCGCACTGCTGTGATCAGGGACGAGGGAGGCAATCCGCCCGATGTGACAGACTTGAACTCCATGGTATCTGGCTCCATTTCCAGGAGTTCAGAAGACAAACGTCCAGAGGCATCCCCATTGCATTGGGCATATGATCTGCCATGTTGGGGGGACTTGGGAGGAATGATCTGAGGTTTAGGAGGCAGCTGAGGCTTTGGTGCCAATGGTGGTTTGACTTTAACTTCAGGTTTCTGGGATGGCTTTGGAGAACTGTGTTGCTGCCTGACTTGTGGATTTAAGTGGCCTTTCGGTGTTTCTGTTCCCTTCTTAATTTTACTGGACTGGGCTTTATTGGCAAGGGGTGATGACGGTTCTTTCCTTGGCACAGCTGGAAGACCATTCCAGGTTCCACTTAAACGATTAGCATTTTGCCGATCAGCCAGCTCAGCGTCTGTAAAAGACAGATATCAAAAGAAAAGGTCACAAACAGACATTCATCAATAGACTGAGTCACCTTTTTTAAACAGACTAATGTTTAAGTGTTGTCACATGTTGCAATTACTGGAGAAAAAAAAAATCCACCACAGACAATGGACATTGGCAAAAGAGTGACAAAGATAAACTGTCTTGTTCATCCAGAAATCTCTATTTAAAATGCTGTATACAAACCTGATAGATCAGGGACTGGTGGAGTAAATCTCTCCTGTGCATCAAAAAACTCATCCTCAGACTCGGAGACATTGTCTTTGACCAAAAGAGCTGGTTTGGGGTTTGGTGAAGGTGTCAAAAATAGACTCTCTTCATCCTTAGACAGACGGTGCTCAGACTGTCCTGCCTTGTTTCCAGGAATTGAACTTGTCCTTACTGGGACTTTGGGAGGGATCTTTTTCTTTTTTTTGATAGGTGATCTTTGAAAGGGCATGCTATCTATCATTCTCAAGTCTCTTGAACTAGGGATCTTAGAAATGCGTCTAAGTCCAGCTAGTCCAAGTTCTTCCTCCTCATCATCGTCATCTTCATCATCATCATCACTAGTAGCCTCAGGAGGGCTAGGTAGGAAATCAGCCTTGGAGAGATCAGCAAAACAAAGACAAGAATTGTCATTGCCACGGTAATTGAGATTGGTGGGTCGCAGGGGCCCTTGGTGCCGTTTTGGCTCCAGGAGGTAGGGGTGGTGAACATCCAAGCTTGGAAGATCCTCAGCTGTGCGTGGTCCACGAAGAGCATCCAGGCGAGATGAGGCTTTGGCGGCAGCACTGCTCTCCTCCAGAGCAGCGCTCAGGGAACCACTGGACAAGCTGGAGAAGCTACTGGTGACCCGCGGGTCAGTGTGGTACCAGGTGGTCTCCAAGTTCATTTCTTCATCCATGACACTGAATTTACGGAGGCCACATCCTGTTGCCCCTCCTTCCTCTTCACTCTCATTTTCCTTACCTTCTGTTGTCACTATTATCTTCACTTCCTGTTTGCCTTTGTGCTCCTCCCTCTCTTTTCTCTCTTCTTCTCTCCTTTTTTCTTCCTCCTCTCTCCTCCTTTCCTCCCAGTCTTGACTTGCTGGATCTGGACGTTTGTAATTCTGAGAATCCATCGGGTCATCTTCATCTGTTGAGTTGTCTGAGTCACTGCAGCAGCGAGACACATAACCTAATAACACCAGGGAAATACACAAACACCAGACAAGCATAGCAAAAAATGAGTTAGTGGTTTGGTGTGGCAGAATAATGTTTAATTATGATAGTATATTATCGTCTTTTCTATCCGTACCCGTACTGGCTGGTGACATACATCAACATGTGATGTGAAAAATGTCTATGAAAAGGCCAAAGCCAGAAAGTGATTGTTTTAAGTGAAACAGTTTTTGCTCACTTGATAGGGATTCATAGCACACGCCTTCTATTACGGCGAACCTCCCACACACACCTTCTTCAGCAGGGATCCGGTGCACCCTCACTTTTGGGCGCCCCAGACGGAAGACATTAACATTGGGATCCACCAGGAGTTTGCAGTAGCCTCCCAGCAGACACCCTAAGTCTTTGGCTGCCAGAGAGTCCATCAGTAAGGCAAATGGCTGAGAAAGGGAGGGCATTGCAGAAGATAAAGGTAAAGCAGTAGTGATTAAAGGCAGAGGGTAAGGGGGGGGGGGAAGGCAATGGAGTGGGAGAAAGAAGGAGAGATAGTCACCTTTGAGTCAATGAATTAGCATTGTATAACTACCACACACTCCCTCAGGCTCCATCCTGTTGTATGTTGTATGTGTGTTGGAGAAAGAATGCCTGACCTATATTTACTCTAACATGAGCTGTGGTGCGGTCAGAGTGTCTTGAGTGGATATCTATTTGTGTCAGTGTCTACTTGTTTATGAATAATAGAGCCCAGTGTCTCGATAAATGTGTCTAAGCATTGCGTGCCTTCCATACCTTCATGTCATGCAGTGAGATGCGCAGTAGGCTGACTTTGTCTGATTCCGATAGCAGCTCCACTCGGCTGATGCTGCTGAACTCGACCAGTGTAGAGATCACATTGAGCTTGTGGTTTATGACCTGGCTCATTCCATACTTGGCTCCCACAAGCAAGCTGACCAGAACTTCCCTGTCCTGAAGCTGAGTACATGTGAAAGAAAAAAAAAGTGCAAGATGAAAAAAATACCAAAGGATAACACATAAGGTATGTGCTATAGCAAATGGACCTACCACACTAAATAAGGCTCTTAACCCTTACCATCATTGTAGCTGTGTAGGAGCGACCTCCATAAGAGATGAGCTCTCCCAGCTGAGTGAGGTAGGCCAACCGAGCCTGAGAGGCAGATATTACCTATGACACCACAGAGACATGGAAGAAGACAGGAGAGTTGCAGAAATAGCAGGACAGACAGAAAAAGAGGAAGATACATGCTAGAAAATATGCTCCTCTCATTCTCCCAGAAACACTACCCAAGCCCAGACCTACTGTTCTCCTTTTATTTAATTACCTTCCCACCCACCATCTATCTTTCTCCCAACCTGCTGTCATTCCATGTCTCATTCTAAACCTCAGGGAGATTAGCAGACACTGTAAGTGTCAGCTAAAAAGTACCCCAAAGCCACTACTAAACTGTCACTATCTGTCTCTTTACGCCCGTCAAGTGCTTCTTTCCACTCATCCATCACTCTGCAGCTACCTTCTGGCGTGGCTCGAGCAGGGACTGAATCTTTTTGAGGTGGTAGCTGATGGCTTTCCTCAGGTCTTTCTCTCTCATGTTGCTCAGCAGTGTGGGAGAGATGAAGCTGTCCAGACCAAACTCCTTTCTGCAAATGGCACATAAATAGAGAAATGAAAATCACTCTATGCTCAAGGTGGAACTCCGTCACCTCAGTGGCTGCTAAATACAGCGTTCAACATGATGTATTTTATTTAGTTCACTGAATGCCAACAAAGTATTGCTGCAGCAAAATGGGAAGCTTAGGACAAAGTGTACAGCATGACATAACTAATGACCAGGTACCAATGTCCAATGAATTTAATACCAACATTTCAACAATATTTGGTCTTTTCCAAGGCAAATGAGCAGCTCCTGGTTGTTGACGGGCATTTACCAAATAGCTTGTATCTTGGTTCATCTCATGGAAATGGGCTACTTTTAAACTATTTAAATCATTCATTTATAGCCAAATTGTACCAAACTGACTCCATATCAGCATGTGCACTCATGACAACAGGCTACCACATACACACAATCACACACACAACATGCTGTAATAATCTCTGCTATGGCTTTTGAGCTGGTTGTCCAAATTTTTGCACAACAATATTATTCAGTCTACTCTGTACTTGTGTATGCTAATTACAACATTATCCAACTGCTGTATATGTACACAAGTTATACTGCATTGCACTCTTTTCATTATTTTGTTATATTTTTAAGCTGCTGATGCTTGAATTTTCCTTGGTATAAATAAAAATATTTATTTTGTTCTGTCTCACAGATCTGGCAACCCTGATAGCAGACGGTGTTACATGCAATTACACTGCATTACGCATAATGACGACAATGTACAAAACACTATTTAAAATAGTCCTTTTCAGGTTTTGCCTCAATGGTAATCAGTAGTACTAATGGTAAGTATGTGTAAATTGTAAAAAAAGAAAATGAAAAATGAAAAAATAAAGCAAACACAAGCTTCACTAAAACACAAACTAAAAAAGCAACAATGTAATGGTGTATTTTTAACACAACTGCCACTAGGTGTTACTATACCGGCATATTTCAAACGACCTGCATCTAAAATGCATGCAAGTATTTATAATTGCACAGATGTATCTTAGCATGTTAATGTATGAGCTGGTCTTTTGGGAAATAGATCTGTGCTAATGTATTTTTTCTGTATTTTAAGACACTTCCACACACAGGTAGTAGGACAACAACACACCGCTGTGAGCAAACAAAGACACAACATCTCCCATAACATTAGTAGATTAGGTATTTAGTGAGCAGCCTCATTCCAGACAAATCTAAATAATTGCAGCAGCAGAAAAACTCCCAACACCAACAATATTACACAAAACCTATAATGAGAAGTGCAGCACCCAGAGGCACCCTATCAGCGTGACCCTAAAATAACACACACATATGACTCACGTAATACTCTTGATAGAGGTTCTGGTCTGTCCACAGCTATCTAGTCTCTCGTGCATGTGCAGGGCAGCCAGGCGGAGTGCTGTGTTACACTTCATCTCTACTGCAAAACGCTCTTGCAGCACGTCTCCAACACTCTGCAAACAAACAAAGTCACAGCGTCACACAGACATTACAAACATAAACACACATTTCCCTAAACTGAAAAGTGCCGTAGTTTTAATATTTACTCATAAAATCCCTCAACATGCACTTTATGTCAGACATTGCAAAATACACAACTCTTGAGCATCCTTAAGTAAACCAACTGGGAACCTCAAACTGTCAGCAAAAACAAACACAGCAGGAAGTAAAGATTCCTTTTTGAAACAATAAATCAGTGTGACATAAGCGGCACTCCCTTGGCTTTACTGTGCAACAAAAACATGCTAAGACAGTGTGTGGCTTTGAGGTTTTTAATACAGGGTTAGAATATACTTTCAGAGCTGAGCTTCATCAAAGTCAGTATCTGTCTGGTGCATATAAGGGGGGGCCAAGTTTACTACTGACTCAAAGAATCTCAAATTGCTAACAAGACCGCAGCAGAAAATTATAGGAGATTAAGTCAGTTTTGAACTAATATCAGAAAGAAAAAAGGAGCAGCTGCATGTTAACTTCAAACATACACTTGACTTTAATTCTAGCACTATATTTGTCTTTTTTTTGGACCAGATTAAAAACACACTTGATGTAGTTGCCAGATCAGCGTCTACCAAACATCTAATATACAACCACAACTCTGTTCTTACTGTATGTACATTTAGATTTGGTTTTTCATGAAGGAAAAAGTGGACCATGTCTGACTGAAATTCAAAGTGGAAATCTCCAAGAAGACAAAGAACGAGACATTTGAAGTAGTGCTGCAAATATGAGATACAGCTTCTCTGACCTGTAAAAAGAGGTACTCAAAGGCAGAGGGGTCATCCTGCAGCAGGTCCACAGGGTCTCTGGGGATGAAACAAACCCTGAACAGACACCTGTAATCATGGGAGTCTTTTTTCTGCACCACCTGGAGAAGACAAAAGATAGAGGTGTAAACATGTAGACACCTTAGCTGGGGTGAATTGTCTTGTCAGTTTTACTGTATTACTTGAAAGTTAAATTAAATACACCCTCTTTAATAAAGCTATCCACAGCTAGTGTACGTTTGTGCGCAGCTTTATCCGTTTGTTTTCCTTCACCTTCTGTATGAACTCATCTTCATGCAGTAGCAGTAGCTTAGTGATGCTGTACTGTTGCTCTAGCACCAGGGCGAAGTACTCAATAGCCCGGATGGACAGTTTATCCTTCAGAGTCAGAACAATGTCCTGGAATGATGAAAAAACAACAGTTCAGACCCCTTAGACAAACATGTTTCATCCCAGTCTGCTGATGGCAGATGGACACATCTGATCCGCCTCCTCAGCTTGCCTTTAGCAGGGGAATACAAACTGGAATACAAATACAAAAGCTGTTGTAACAATAATCATAAAGTCATAAAGGCAACAACAGGCATCCTACTAGTTTGCTGTCTCATTATACTGATTGCACACAGCACATTTTGCGTCTGTGAACTAGACTTTAATGAATATATTTAAAATTACACACAAAATACAGCTTTGCCGTCTTAACAGACAAGTTATTCCCACTGTAAAAAGTGCTTTGAATCACTATAAACTCCTCACTTTTAAATATTTCATAACCTCTTCCAGAAACAATGTAATTTTTTAATGTATTATTCTATCATTAAGGACAGCAACAACAGCTACAGCCTACCCACACTCCGACACCTTTGGGGCAATTGCACCATGAATTGCAGTGTGCTTAATTTCAAATTACACCCACTTATTTCTAGGAACCTCATGCTTGGTCTCATGATGCTTGTAAGAAACTGAGGGGGCTTTCCATCGGCTCTACTGAGGATGTTATGTTCTCAATGAAAAATAATATATAAGTACATTCAGCTTATTCAGCTCTGTATACACTGGGGACCGCTAGAGAATAGGGTTTCTTCTCATTGGCTTTCATAAAACGCAATGGTACTGATGCAGCCACGTCTTAGGCCAGTGATTCGCATTATCTAACAATCCATCTCCCATTGCAAATGAACAAGTAGTATAGATGTTATGACCTTTCAAATTTTGAAATTGCAATTTTGACCTTTTGTTACCAGCCACCAAGAGCAACAGATAGACCTTCCTTGTAAATCTTTCTAACTACCCTGAATCTAAAGCATACCTTGACAGTAGTAGTGTTGTCAAACTTGAAAGCCTTGGTTTGTCCGTTCTCTAAATAGACTTTGAGGACATTGGGCAGGAAGAGAAGAGAGTTTCCCTGAAGGAGAAAAGTGAGAGATGTGGTGAGACATTATCAATATCAAATGAGAAAAGATAAAATAGGAAAAAGGCTGCCTGACAGCTTAGAAGATAAGAACAAATAAAGAATATTCAAAACTGTGATAGATCCAGAAATGAAAGTCATTCATCAGAGGCTTACAGCAGCCTTCCTCCTGCAACAGATAAGATTTTCCCACCTGAGTGTGCCCATTGACCACCACCTCCTCTGCAAAGCGCACTTTAACTGGATTACTCCTCAGACGAGCTCTCTTCTCTGCTGACATAATGGATGACTTGGGATTCTGCAACACACCGACACATAACAGGGTCATTACGTATGTCAGATTTGGACCGTGAAGTAAAGCACACAAACTCACAACAGTGCAATGACACTGTAAAGCCTCAGCTGTGCTCAGAGGGTCAACACACGCATGTTTACATTCACACATCACGACACAATGTGAAGCAATTTAAAGGCAGTTAATCCTGCCAGAAGACGCAAACTTAGAGTCACATGCTTGGAAACACACAGACAGCTTATGTTTAAATGAAGGATGGCGTAATGTGTATGTGAGTGCTTGTGTTGATGAAGGGAGGTCATCAATGTCTTCTTTGTACTCACTGTCATGTGTCGAAGGATAGTCACATTGATACAATCCTCCAAGTCCCTGGGGAGGAGGGAAAAAAACACACATTTGAATGCACGCATGCACAAGAGAGATCATTATCTTTGTGCCCAGCTGTCAAGTAAGCATTTTCTCCATTGACCCTTGCCCTGAACTTGTTAAGCCGTTCACAAGCACACACTCACACATGAATCATCCAACTCTCAGAAATGCACTCCAGAAAACATCTATAAAACACTGCATTTAGTCACCAGATAGACCACATGCACTGGTCTCAGAAACTCAACTGATTTCTCACAGTTCCAGAGAAGCTGATACATCAGTCAGTGACACATTGAAAAAATACAACAAATGCAGATGCCACCAGATGCTCAGTCCAGTCAGATTTTGTATCAAGATGGCAGGATGAAAAGATTTAAGTGGATTTAAAACAGGGTTCATTGTTAGGGCACAGATGGCAGGAACTTCAGTCACTAATACTGGGGATGGATATCATTAAAATTTTAACGTTACTACTACTTTTAATGATACTGCTTATCGATCTGGAACGGTATTCGTGGTTTTTGGTTTTTGCTTGTTGTTTTTTAAAGAGAAAATATGACAAATTAAGAACAACAAAGATTGCTTTATTTTCTCATACATACTGTTTTCAAATTAAAATTCAGTTAAACACTACAGTGGACACTGTGACTTGTGTTACAAAATAAAACATGATGCAATGAGGTTCATTAAACTGCAGCATTACAGCAGAATTTAAAGCTCACCTTGGACAGATAAGTAAATGTCAGTACACTGTTTATAAAACCTCTTTCACTCTTTACTTGTGAGTATAACACTAATGCAGGACTTTGACAGTATTTTTACTGTGTGATTTTAAAAGTTTAGTGAAGAAAACTGCTGAAGTGCTTTTCTGCCGCTAACACCAACACTCAGAGAAACTGTAAATAAGGACAGTTTGTCTGCAGCCTCCAAATCACTAAATCCTGCTGCTCTGTGCTCTGAAAGTGAAATTAAAATTGTGAACATTTTAAATGATGCTCTGAATTTCAGACCAAATTCATGAACCCAGTCACAGTTAAACAAATAGCTGATGAATACTAACTTTTAATCTTTCAGTTATTTGAGATTAACCCTGCTCGGCTGCTAGCTACCATAACATATCTGGTTAGCATGAACAACGAGTTTAGCAATCAGCGTTTCCATCAGATTCCGTTTGTATGTGATGAACTTTTACTGAGACTGAAACTAAACTGTCAGCAACAACGATCCATCAATAATCACACAGAGAGGAATATTGCATTGCATAAATACAGTGCACAAATCGCTCGTTTCAAAGATGTCTGCACATTTGAGTGTTCAGTTGTATAAATAAACAAAGGCACTGGTCTGTAGACATTTTACCATATTTTCGACAAGTAGGTGAGTGCATGTGCATATTACACTAAGAGAACAGTATTGGCCTGAAACATTGACCTCTACAGTGAGGAGATGTGGTGGCTCTGTGATGCTGTTATGAGTATTTTTCTGGTTTGACTGGGGTGCAAATCAACACAAAGTAGTTCTGAATGATCACATTTCATATCCTACGATGACATTGGGAGTGGTCTCTTCCAGGATGACTGTGCCCCCATTCACAGGGCACGAGGGGTCACTGAACAGTGTGATGAAAATTACATGCTGTCGCCTTCACAGTTATCACATCTCAGTGAAGTTAAACACCGATGAGACGTTTTGGATAGACATATTCAACAGTGATCAGTATCACCATCCTCAAAACAACAAATGTGGACTCGTAGAATCAATACGAGGTCCCATTGAAGTTGTTTTGTTGACACATGATGGCCGAGCATCTTACTAAGACACTTCATGTTTTTTCCATTAATTTGTCAGATAGATAGATAGATAGATAGATAGATAGATAGATAGATAGATAGATAGATAGATAGATAGATAGATAGATAGATAGATAGATAGATAGATAGATAGATAGATAGATAGATAGATAGATAGATAGATAGTATTATCTCTGCAGTTCCTCTCACCTTAAGACGTTTTCCACCTGCTCTGCACTCAAATCCTCCAGCACTGCATCATTAATCTGCAGCACCTGGTCCCCTGGGTATAGTATCCCATCTGCAGGACTCCCTACACACACAATGAAAAGAGTCAGCGCCTGCATAAAACAAAAACCTGGCTGCATGCATGAGGACAAAGGAAGATGTACACACAGATGTAGGCATCCACACACACACACAGACTGACACACATGCTTATTCAACATGGCTGACTCAACAGCTCCCCAGGATGTGAGGGGTTACAGTTATTCTGGGTCTCTTCCAGCTCGGCTCCGCTCTACTTTCTCTAGTTATTTATACTCATTTATCTTCAGGCAAGAGAGCACGACTGAGGCACAGCAGTTTCGGCTTATGCTAATACACACATCCACAAACATACTATGTGCATAAACACATACACACATTTTTCACACACCCAGTCTGCTTGGCAAAGCCCCGTTTGTCCCTGATTTCTGACCCACTGATGACATGCTGCGCTGCTCTGCAAGCTTTTACACACAAACAGACACGCAAAGCCAAACCCCGCCCGGTTGGCTTTTTTCGGTCCTGTCCCTTCCTCCTCTTTCTTTTTCTATCCTTCTTCCTCATCCACCACTTTCCTCTAACCTTCACCCCCTCATGCCCTCCATCTTTGCTCCCTCCCTGCCCTCTGCACACTTTCACGCTCATTATTTTGTTCTCTTTGGCCACATTTGCACTTTGGTTGGTGTCTATTCCCTACTGGATCTTCCTGCTGGCATCTTGTCTCTCTATTAAATCTTGTCTTCTTTTATCCCCCCCCCCCCCCCTCCCTCTCTCTCACTCTCTCTCACTCTCTCTCACTCTCTCTTTTTCTTTGGCAGCATATAGCAATTACAGAGCCGGTGGCAGGGTGGGATCCTCCTCAGGGCATTTATCAGCTTATTCTACAGGATAGATGTAAAAGTAATGGATCAGCATCTCTCTCTCTCTCTTTACCTCCTTCTCTCTTTCTCTGTCTCAATCCCCCCCATCAAAGTTGCCTAAATGAAAAGTGATTGAATTTAGAAAGGATGAGCAGGTGGCTCTGTTGTTTCTGTGGATTCTCTGGCAACGTGCCTCATAGCCTGCATGCCAGGAGAGAGTCAGTGTGTGTGTGCGCGTGTGTGTGTGTGTGTGTGTGTGTGTGTGTGTGTGTGTGTGTGTGTGTGTGTGTGTGAGTGAAAAAGCGACAAAATAGCGCATAAATCTGACTTGCTGCAGGCGTTGCACTGTTGCATAAAACAGGTGGCCATTTGGAAAAGGAAGCGGGAAAAACAAAGTGAACTCCACCACACAGATTAACACTTCACACCACGATGCCCCCACACACACACCGCCGTGTACCTGCAGCGACGTCCCTGACCAGCAGGGGTGCGTTTGTGGTGAGGGTGAAGCCATGTCCAGTGCTGCTGTCCAGGACCGGGTCCCTGGTGATCTGCAGCGTCAGCTTGGCCTGGAAGTTCTGATTGGACAGACTGTTGGAGCGCTGCGACCTCCCATCGCCTAGCAACCGCTCTCTGAGGAGGTCAAACAGGGTGACAGGTTATCAGACTGGAGACTGCAACTGTCATCAAGAGACACATTCAGGTGGATGGAGGAGGAGACAGTTAATTTTTTCCTTTAAAAATCATGCCTCTTGTTTATTAGACAATGGCTGACTATTAAATGGTAATGAAGAATGTATTGTTATGACACTTTAGATATCCCTTAGGGCTGCAAAAGAGCAATACTCATTGAAAGCTATATACTATAGAATAGCTATTACTTTTTCCTATGGTAATAATAGTTTACTTCACTGACTGTCAAAAAAGTAAGAAAAATGACCATTAAAATTTCAAGAATGCGACGATGTCCTAAAATTGCTTCATTTGTCTGTTTTAGAAGCATATAGTCACATTTGAGAAGCAAGAACTGAGAATTTTTAGCTTAAAATATGAATAAAACAATCATTTTATTAGCAATATACTCAGCAAAGAAAATTAACACAATGGTTTGCATTTTTTTCAGTTATGGGAACTTCTAATGAAATTATGCTCAACCAACAAGCTATGTTAATTTTTTTTTTCTCTACAATCAAAGGTATTTTTAATTATCAGTCTTGAAATTGTCCAGATATGTTAAGACTGAGGAGGAAACCTTAAGTCCTGGAGTCAATGTAAGGAAAAATTAAGCTATCAAGCCAATTTCATTGAATTATATCAACTTGATTTTAGTTTTAAATCAAATTTTGAAATAACACACAATATTAACTTGACACAATTACCGACATTATGTCAACACAACCCACAAAAATCATGTTTGCAACTTAAAACATTTATCTAAATCAATAAATCAGGCTTCTTTGGATTTTACAACCATGCATTTAATAAAGTGGTGAAAAGATTACCCTTGAATTACTTTTTAGAGTGTCCTTAAAGTAGCCAATAGATAGTTGCAATTACTTTTTTTTCCGTTTCTAACATGGTATAAGTTTCTGAAAGGTTGATTTGTAATAATTAACTTAAAAAATATTCTGTTTCTATAGTTTCATCTTCATCAGATATTGATATTGGAGATAGACAGGAAATGCGGGGAAAGAGAGCAGAGGAATAATATGCAGTAAAAGTCTGGGTCAGCCGGGAATCAAACCAGCACCTTGTGCTTCACTGCTTAGAAGCACAAGGAAACAATAAATCATCTCAACAGCCGCTGTAAAAAGGTCAGTTCATACAAACTGCTATATATCTTCGGCTCTAATGCATCATGTGAACATCCAGCATACGTATAAACTGCATTTAAATCTAAGAGTGACAACGTGTCCCTGAGGCCTGCTGTCCTGGTCAGCTGGTCTTAACATGTTGCAACTTTTCCCAGGACTGACTAAGAGGAAGTTTACTGGTGTTCCTCTGCAACGCCTCCTTTGCTGAGAATGAGGAACCACTTAGCGGACAACAAGAGAATGAAGGGTTCTTGAAAGCATATTTGTGGTTCGCTGTGTGGTGTGTTTGTATGTGAAAGAGGGACAGTCGGGGTTTGAATATTTACTCAACTATGTGTGTCAGTGTGTGGGGACGAGATTTGGTGTTTATTCATAACATATCTACTTTCTCCCGCATCTTTCTGTCTTATTTTTGGGATATTTTTTCTATTTTTACAGTCATTTCTATTTAACAGTGAAACATTTCCTCAGAACTAAAACACACCTACCCCTGCACTGTCTGCATTTTTGATCTCTGGAGAATCTGGCAACAGTCCTAGAAGTGGATGAAGCTACTTCCTGGACTCTTTATCCCAAACTCGACTGTTTAATTTTTTTTTTCAACTGTATAAGTTGTTTCAGTTATTGTTGATGCAGTAGTTTGTGTGGAGTGGACATTTTTTTTTGCTGTATACTCAGTTTCTTTCCATCTAAATCCACACACTTGATATTTAATCACCTCTATGAGGTAGTTGTATTTATGCCCAGCCACTGACAAAACTGGTAAAAAGTAACTTCACCTGGGATATTTCTCCACCCTATTTCTTTTTCACTTTTAAAGAGTGCATATTATGCACATTTAGAGGGTTGTAACTTTATTTTTCAGTCTACTAGAATATGTTTATATGACATAATGTTTAAAAAGCACCCCTTTTCACTATCTGTCTCTTTAAAACCCTCCTCCTAAAAAAGGTCAATCTCCTCTGATTGGTCAATTGGCCCGATGAAAGACCTATGAGCATAGGGATGTATTATTCTAGTAAAAAAAAAAAAAATTATAAATTGCAAGGACGCTGCTTATTCTTTATGTGATTGCGTGCCGAACTCGCCACTATGCAGGAGTTAGATAAGTGTGTTTCATGATGATGTCAATAAGTAACAGAAGAAAAGCCTTGGTTTCAATCAAGCTGTTGTATGCAGGTTAGGAGCAGTAGTTTCTGTGGGAGAGAATTCACTTTTTCTATCAGAATTGTTGCAGAATTCTACCTTTTACACGTACAAGAAACAGCAAACAAGGAAAGTAAACAAAAACACAAAGCACAATATGGGCTCTTTAACAACATTTCCTAAACTTTGAAGAGCCCCTTTGCCTTCAGCTCCAACTTTTGTTCTTTCTGTACCTGCTGAGGGACTCTCGGGTGCGTCGTATTATTGTTCCCACCACCTGCTGCACCCGACTGGCCCTCCGAGCCGGAGACCTGCTCCTACATCGCTCCTTCTCCTCCATTTATCTGAAGTGACAAACAGAGAGAAGGATATGAGTTTTATGCATCACTGCAAGTAAGCAAAACACAGACAGGAAAGGAATTGTGGGAAGAAGATGAAAGGATTTGGAGGGACAAAATAAATTAGAAACTGCTTTGAGTTTGAGTCTGTCTTTTATAAACCATGTAATCGGTGCCAGTCTTGCGCTCCAGCTAAATTTGCATCCAGTCTGCTCTTTTTTATATGCAGCACATGTAGCTAGCCTTGAATACGATGAATAATCAGATATGTGAACAGAAAGCAAGAAAAGGCTGGAGGAGAAAGGGGCTGGGGTTTAGACAGCATTGAGCAACAACACATGCCTAAATGACCTGATTCTCAGCAACAACAACTGCACCATCACACAAGAGCAGGATTCACAAAGAGTTCAGCATAACAATCTGCATGCTCACTACCACTCTGCAGCTGTGTGCACTTTCTGCTTAGCTTGCCCTTTAAACAGGGGAGCGGTGGGGACATAATGAACGATGGAGGGCTGCAGCTGAACCCCAGGGAGGCAAAGCTGGTCAGCATTGAATCCAGACCAAATCTCAAGTCTTACGACTCCCCTCAACTGTGTTTTGTTTCTGTCAGCCAATCAATACGCTGCCACTGCAGAGGCTTGTACGGCCGCTGACAATTCCTTCACAGGCTTTATTATCTGTTACTGAAATTATATGTGGAAGCTGCAGCTGTGAAATCAAACTTGGCTAACGATGATGAATGCTCCCAAAACCTAATAATCCATACCTTGGCCTCAGGAAAAAAAAAGAGCCAAGATCTTAGTTTGATCAGCTCTCTGAAATATGGATCAAACTTCTGCAAGCCAATAGTTTTTTTGTAAATATCTCAAAAGAAGCACAGCAGTTTTCTGGCCATCTGCCACATTTGTTTGTACCATTTTAAAACAGGCGTCTGTTGAATAAATGAGAAAGGTTGAGTCATTATAGTTCTATTACCTTACCGCACTTTAAGTTCTGGAAACAGTATCTGCTGCATTGCAATCAATAGATGATGTTAAGCAGTACTTCTTTGGGAAAAGTTGTATTTATGTGATAGAATAAATGATTTCTCTTTATTTACCAGTGACTAAATCAGCAGAGTTTCAGGTCATCTGTGGTGAAGTGATCTCTGGTTGTAGGCCAGCGGTGACTATAGCCCCCCTCAATGGTAGTAAAGCATGTAGTGTAGGTCTGTGCTTTAAGAGGATTAGAGGCATTCGCTCTGCACTGGCCTGC
The DNA here is from genome assembly GCF_022539595.1 of Amphiprion ocellaris. Lineage (NCBI taxonomy): Eukaryota > Metazoa > Chordata > Actinopteri > Pomacentridae > Amphiprion > Amphiprion ocellaris. The sequence goes on from NC_072778.1 coordinate 20,064,241, forward strand.
ATTGGTCAGGGTGTCACTTTAGCACCTCCTGCTTATCCGGATTGAGGCAGATTGACGTGAATGAAGAAGGCTCAGAGAGACGAGGTAGATGACAGCTGCACGAGTGTGATCACTGACACATCCGCCCCCCTTCGATCACTGACAAAAAACAAAAAGCGACACACCAACCTGCTTCATATACATCACGAAACGTGGTTGGACTGTTAATACAGACTTGGGTGTGCACACGTGTGTGTCTGTGTCAGTGTTGTGCTCAAGTGCAGCAATCAGTGCTGAGTCAGACGGCAGTTTTTGCTGTCATTCTCCTTCTTTCTCTCTTTGGCCTTTCATTTTCTCCCCCTCTCTTTCTCTCACCTTCACTGTCCTTGCCGAGTCAGGCAGTCATCTCCAATGACAGTCTCTGTGGGCAGCAGCAGCTAGCCTTTCTCTATACACATGCACATCCTAAGCACTTGAGCAAATTCTTCATTATCATCAACAGCCTATGTTTGTAACTTCACGACCGCAGCTACTTAATCAAGGACGACCACATGCTGAGTGTGTGCTTCTGTCCATGACCCTGAAATTCTTTCACAAGTCAATATTGTACCTACATATAATGTGATATAAAATAACTGGTGGTACACTGCTAGAAAAGGCAGGAAAGTCAAGTCCAATCCACACTTTCAGGGCCTCACATCTTGTCCACCTATTTTAAGCAAGCAGCACAATGTTCCACATTTAAACCAAAGATGGTGAGAGTGTGACTCACCGTGATGTAGCTTGTCTCTTCAGGACTCCACAACACACGTACCCTCGCGTCCTCTGAGACATCAGCTCTGTAGGCCCTCCAGGATTGGCTGAAAGGAGGTGGAGAGGGTTCTTTGTGATCATCAGGGCCAATCCCGATCTGGTGCGGCCACCTGTGCAGAGCACAACAACGCTATCAGGGAAACCTGTCAAAACCTATAAACAGAGCTCATGTCCTCATGGTGAGTTTATAATTGGAATGAAACAACCAGCTCCTCAGCCTGATTAAGCTTGAATAAGCTACGTCTAACTTTAAATTTGAACTTCTTTGCTATTAGCACCAGAGCTACACTCCATTTGTTGATATTTTCAGTGTGAACATGCAAGTGTGTCAAGCAGAGCAGATGTGAGTCCAAAGCAGCTCTGTGGTTGTGGTTTTCCAAGAGGCCCCTCCTCTGGTCCCAAAGGCTCTCTCGCTCTTTTTCTCTCCCTCTCACCCAACGCCTCTCTCTCTCTCTCTCTCTACTCCTCCACAGCCTCAAAAGCACATGGCGATGTGGAGACAAGGCACTCCATCTCCGTCTGGTTGTCTAAATTAAAATTTCATACAGCCCAGTTCAGTTAACAGTTCTTACTGGGCGCTCTCTAAAAGCAAAGAGGACAGCCTGGGAATCCTGATGTGGCGGAGAGAAACGCTGGCAGGCAAACACAGATCTTGGCCAACAGTAAAAGAGGACACGTCTTTCATATGAACATCAGGGCAGATATGGCTGCAACCTTAGCCAGCCGCTGGTTTGGGAAGAGAAACACACTTGGGGAATGCTTTGTTGTGAGAAGCCTGGCTGTTGAATTAGGAGAGACACTGAATAAATATTCTTGATCTCGTCTAAGGAAACCGCCTCATTTTGCACTTGAATGTTGATCTGTGAAGTAAACTCTCGCTCCCTGGGGCTTTCATTTACGAGAGGGAGCAGAAATCAAGGAACTGATAGTCCCATCTGTGCAGCTCTTCCATGAGGCCCGGTGTCCCACACAGAGCTCTTTCACGAGGCCCATGTGTCCCACTGAAAAGCCAGCATAAGACCTGGACCCGCACAGACTGCAGGGCACATGAATAATGTATGGGGCTAATGCAGCTAGCTCAGCCTCCAACCGCCTCCTTCTGCCACTTTGCCAAAACAAGCTAGAAGAAGAGTGTAGAGAGAGAGAGAGAGAGAGAGAGAGAGACAGGAAAGACGTATGGGGGTTGCAGGAGTGAGTAGGGGGAGAGAGGAGGGGATTCTAAAGGGGCTGAGAAAAAGGGAAGGAATACAGAAAGGAGAATTGGTCAAGGCAAAGAAAGGGAGAAAGCACAGGATATTGAAAGGGGGAAGAAAAGGGGGAGAATTTTAAAGAGGGTGAAGAGGGCAGCGACACAGAAATGAGAGAGGGAAGCTGCAGGAGGAGAGAAAAGACAACAAAACAGTCAGAAGTAAAAAGGAGTGGGGAATGTGTGATCAATGCACAGTTTCTAAACCATCTGAGAGCAAACAAAGCCAGGCAACACACACTGGTATATGGTGAGTTGTTAAATAAATACAGCCATGCAGCATTGTTACATCCCCATCTGTGCTTGCTCTAAATGAAGAGATCTCTTGCTTTTCTTGCAATGTGAAGGCATTTTCACTTGATCACAGTTTCAACCCTGATACAGTTAAGTCCGTCTGTCTGAAAGAGCCTTGGTCCTGAATCAGTAGTGAATGCTGTCCTCCACCGTTGTGTCCTGAAGTCCCTAAACACACCATGCTCATCTCATCTGCAGGCTGTGCAGCATGTCTGGCCTTTCACTCAGTCTCCCTCCTCTCCTCCCTTCACCTTCTCACCCCTCTGCCAGTCTACACTGTGCACATAGAGCGTTGAATATGAGGTTATGAAGCCTGATCCGATGTCTCTGTTTCGATGTCTGCGTCTCATTTCTCCGAGACACTCTGCCTCCTCTCTCTCCACATTTCCCCCCACACAACGTCTCTCTGTCTCTGACAAAACAAGCAGATACTCAATTCTGGTTCGAGCATGCATTCAGTTCATAGAAGTACTGCACTCTGTCCTCAGGGGGTTGAGAGGTGGTACTGAACGAGCAGTTCCTGTGCAGCCAGCGGAATAGAAAACAGTTTCAAGCCCAATTAGCACTTCTGGATCGGTGCGGGCCACAGCAGGTCAGACCAACCTGGACAGGGCCTAGAAATGTCGCATTCAGGCATGAAGCAGAAGAGAACAACGCACAGATGCAGCTGTTGTCTTGTTAAACCGACTGACAGCATGAATTCTCATTTCTCTGTCATCTACGCTGCAACAAAAACGCTCACACACACATATGGGCTTTATATGACGAGCACGTTTGGCATGACACAACTGGCAATCAGACTCCGGCAAGCAGCCTTGCTCACTGCCTCAGCAACAGTTTTTATTTAGAAAGGGCCAGTTGGCTGTTATTGACATCTTATTCCCAGTCTGTCCCACACACACACACACACACACACACACACACACACACACACACACACACACACACACACACACACACACACACACTCACTCATACACCCCCCCAGCCGAACACAGCACACCGGATACAGCTGCACCACATGAGGCTCAGCGTGGCAGCAGCAGGAGTTGGTTCAGCAACTCAACATTTCATTTTGGCTCACAGTTGCTGCCAATAAAGTTGGACACAGACTTTCAAGAACATTCAGTCCAACTAGCAGCTAACCTGCACAGAGCTGCATCAGATTTCATGAAAGCAAAGTTGTAAATGTGAGGAGCAAGAAGCAGAGCGGGCATTAAATACGCCAGAGGTACAGGGATTTATTATATTCACTGCTTTTCATTAAGAGTTCAGTCCTCGTTCATTGTTTAAACTTGTGTGGAATGAGATGTAAAGTGAATAGAAGTAAAATATCTCAGTATTATGCTTGTTTGCATCTAAAATTTGAGAATAATTTGAAAGTAGGTGAACGGCTACAAACAGCAAACACATGCTGAAAAAATTTCATGCATTCCATGATCTTATTGCATTTAAGGTATTGTGTTCATGGTCAAAGGCAGCTTCTGCAACAACCGGACAATTAGATTTGTAGAGAGGAAGCTAATAAACTGTCAACAAAGGCCATTTTTTAAAACAAAATTAAATATGTTAAAGCTTGATCATTTCATAAAATTTGTTGAAGTTATACGTATCCTTAATGCCTAAGAAAACCAAGCTCCTCAGGTGCTGTGTGACATGCAGAAATCTCACAGTTGTGTCAATCGTAAAATGTCCTTTTCTAAAAACTCTTGAGAAATGTTTTATTCTATATAGAGAATCAATATGTGTAAATCACATACCCAAAAAAACTCAAAATAGATAGTGACTGAATATTTTTTAAAAGATATGAGAAAAAGAGCAGTGTTGGTGTCCCTCAAACCACTCATGGACAAGCCTCGGTGTATTTTTAACATCTCTCCCATTGAACTTCAGGACATTTTTTTCAAACCCACCTTGAGTGCATTGACCTGGATTTTTACTGACTTTCTTTGAGTGTTATTCATCCACACTCCTGAAATAATTTTGAGTTAAAGCTGGAAAAACTCAAAAGGAATTAGTCATGTAGTTCTGAACTGAGGATTTTCATTAAGTTTGGTTTATTAGCCAAATTAGCAGATGTAGATGGTCTGTTGTTCCACTGCTTTGGTCCAGGCTGAAATATATTAACAAGTACAGGATGGAACTGCCATAAAACATTTGTTGCCTGTAGAGGATGAATCCTACTGAATTTCCTCTGATTCTTTCCTCTAGTGCAACCATAAGGTGAGGCCTTTATTTGCCTTGCATAGTCAGACCATTCTCTAGTGCTCACACAGAACTGTGTAGAATGGTCTGACTGCACCTCATCATCATTCTGCTGTATTTCTTCAAACTAATCACAATCATCTTGGATGGGGCTAAGAGTGAGATGCACCAACAGAGACTCCCAACTCCCAACTAGACTGTTCAAGGAGGCTTTACCTTTAATTAATTCCTCAATGTTAGATCTGATTAATCTCTCTCTAGTAACAGGTTATGTACCACAGGCTTTTAAGGTTGCTGTAATCAAACCTTTACTTAAAAAGCCCACTCTAGATCCAGATGTTTTAGCCAACTATAGACCAATTTCCAACCTCCCATTTCTCTCTAAAATTCTGGAAAGAACAGTTGCAAATCAATTATATGAACATTTACAAAGGAATAGCCTGTTTGAAGAGTTTCAACCTTCTCATAGCGTCAGATAATGGACTGGTCTCTATACTTATTTTATTGGACCTTAGTGCAGCATTCGATACAATCGACCACAAACTTTTATTACAGCGACTAGAACATTCTATTGGCATTAAAGGGACAGCACTGGACTGGTTTAAATCCTACTTATCAGACAGGTTCCAGTTTGTGCATGTCAACAATGACTCTTCTGAGCATACTAGGGTTAATCATGGAGTTCCTCAGGGTTCTGTCTTAGGACCAATACTGTTCACATTATACATGCTTCCCTTAGGCAACATTATTAGGAAGCACTGTATTAATTTCCATTGTTATGCTGACGACACTCAATTGTATTTATCTATGAAGCCAAATGAAACTAATCAGCTAGCTAGACTGCAAGATTGTCTTAAGGACATAAAGACCTGGATGACCTATAATTTCTTACTACTAAATTCAGACAAGACTGAAGTCATTGTATTTGGCCCCAAACATCTTAGAGAATTGCTTTCAAAGCATATAGTTACTCTGGATGGCATTACATTGGCCTCCAGTACTACTGTGAGGAACCTCAGTGTTATCTTTGACCAGGACATGTCCTTTAACTCGCACATAAAACAAATCTGTAGGACTTCCTTTTTCCACCTGAGAAATATTGTGAAAATCAGGAACATCCTGTCTCAGAGTGATGCAGAAAAACTTGTCCATGCATTTGTTACTTCTAGGCTTGACTACTGTAATTCCTTATTGTCAGGTTGTCCCAATAGCTCTCTGAAACATCTACAGCTGATCCAAAACGCTGCAGCCAGAGTACTGACGGGAGTTAGCAAGAGAGATCATATTTCTCCTATATTGGTTTCTCTTCATTGGCTCCCTGTTAAATCTAGAATAGAATTCAAAATCCTTCTTCTGACATATAAAGCTCTTAACAACCAATCTCCATCATATCTTAAAGACCTGATAGTACCATATTATCCTAGCAGAACTCTTCGCTCTCAGACTGCAGGCTTACTTGTTGTTCCTAGAATCTCTAAAAGTAGAATGGGAGGCAGAGCCTTCAGTTATCAGGCACCTCTCCTGTGGAACCAGCTCCCAGTTTGGGTTCGGGAGGTGGACACCCTCTCTATTTTTAAGACCAGGCTTAAAACCTTCCTTTTCGACAAAGCTTATAGTTAGGGCTGACTGGGTGACCCTGACGGGGTGAGCTGGTGTTTTCATTTGCACAACTGACTTCCCCTCTTGACGTCCCTTTAGTTTGCCCCTAGTTATGCTGCTATAGGCCTAGGCTGCTGGGGAACCTCTCTGGATGCACTGAGCCCTTCTCTAACTACCTATGTATTTACTATATATACCATTATTGCATTACACTCACTCTGTTTCTTTCTGTGTCCTTTCTCCGAGTGTCCCTGGTCCCAGAGCTGGATGCTGGATGCTTCAGATGTGTGGCTGTGTTTTATGGTCCTTGTGCCCCCCCCCACCTCTCTATCTCTACCCCTCTATCTGTATCCCTCTATCTCTACCTCTACCCCTCTATCTCTACCTCTCTACCTCTTCTGTCCCTCTCAACCCGCCCGGCCAGCAGGCAGATGGGTCCCCCCACATTAGAGCCGGGTTCTGCTCGAGGTTTTTTCCCTGTTAAAAGGGTGTTTTCCTTGCCACTGTCGCCTTTTGGCTTGCTCTGGGGGTCAGGCATATGGGTTCTGTAAAGCGTCTCGAGACAATTTGACTGTAATTGGCGCTATATAAATAAAATTGAATTGAATTGAATTGAAACAGTCTTTACTCTAACTACTAATGGGGGTAATTGTTTTTTGTGGAACATTTGCGCGCAGGGAGGCACACACTTCTATTTAAATTAAAATTACACAAAAAGAAAACGCTGGCAGGGCTGCTTTATTGCACAATCCAAACCTTCGACAAAATTTGACATTTTATGTGTGGTAGGCTGCTGCGTGGAGCTTGATTTTAAAAACGGTAACAGAGATAGGAAAAGGAGAGGAGAAAGCTGTGCAGCTACTGGCAGGCTTATACATTCAGTCTACATCTGTTGAGTCAAAGTATTTTTTTTTTTTACTTATCCAGTAAGATATGTAAGCATCTACCTGCTATGAGTTGACACAAATATTTGTACATTCACTGTTTTTTTTAATATATATATATATATATATACACACACACACACACACACACACACACACACACACACACACACATATATATATACACACACATATATATATAGGTTACCATAAATTTTGGCACAGACATCATGTCTCAGGATGACCTCAAATAATCCCTAACACTTGAACTAGCATCAAATCAAAGTGTTTAGTGCAAAATTAGCAAATAGTAGCATGCCAGCATGCTAAATTTATATGATGAACGCATTATATCTGATAAATGTTGGTACGTGTTACTGTGCACATGTTAGCATGCAGTTAATATTTGACTCTAAAGTACCACTGTGCCCATGTATTGCTTCACAGAGAAGTTATTGTGATTTCATTAAGTTCTGTTCACTTGTTGTCTTTGCATTTGTGTAGTTAAGGACGACAGATTTCATACGGTGACGGTATGAGCTTTGTTCTATTTTCTGTGCTTACACATAAGCCTATCAAAGACACCAAAAAAGGAAAATATGACTTTTACAGTCAACTATCAAACAACAGTTTGGTGGCTCGTGTTAAGTCGATCGTCAGTGTTGTTTGTTGTGTTTAGTCGGTTATGTCCCTGTTTCCCACGTCTTCCAGACATAATTACATCTTCTGTTCTTCATTCAGTGTGTCAGCTCATTCCATTAGCATTATGAAGACAGGGCTCACCATGCGCTGCTCATTTCATTTCCCCTTTCATCAGCGACCTGGCAAGGCTTGTGTTCCCCAGTGCACTATTAAATAATGGGTCTTTTAATAGTACGCTGCATTGTGTTACAGATCTCTGTCAACGGTTTCTGATGGTTCCGGAGAGAGAAAGACAGAAAGAAAGACAGAGAGAGAGAGGGGAAGATCTTGATGTCTAAGGAAGGCCTTTGGATGTTGGAGGATGATAGATGTTGCAAGTCTGCAAAGTCTGCCTCAGTGTCTGAGCCAATTTCCTTCAAAAACTGCACAATAGAGGCCTTATCTTTAAGTAATATGAGGGCAATCGGTTAGCCAGGAGCTACAATAGTCCTCTGGACTCTGGAATACCACTTGGAGCAAGACTTTTAATATTTCATAATACAGGCAAGAACAGAAGACCCGGTTTTAGACAGCTGATGATTTACATTATAGTGTTTTGAGGCAAGTGCGCTTCAGCCTCAAAACGTTTTCTGCTATATGCTCATTAATGGAGTTGGCCTACATTATGGCACCGCTGCCAGTCAACTGTGCCATCACCATGGAGCTGTCACATCAATGAGGTCACGTCTCCGTTTTTCTCTGCAGGAGTAACACTGGTACAGTTTGAGGAAGAAAAAAAAAACACATGTGGGCTACAATACCCCAACTGTGTTCAACTGCGCATTAATGCAACCACTAAATAAATCAATATACAGCCATCAGTCCATCTCCTGCACCACCACCACACATGGATGTAACCCCTGACCCATTATTTAACGGAATTGATCAATTAACAGCCTCCAGTGGCAGCAGCAATATGAATATGACTTCTTTAACTATTAAAGGCATTGGTCAGAGTGTTGGTGCTGCAAACACCAGCTCCAGCTACACAGTGTGGCCTGGAGACATGGAGCTGAGACTACAGATGCAGAGAGGAGGCAGAGGATGGCTGGCTGGCTGCAGTGAAGTGGGACAGAGCAGCAGTCAGCAGAGCAGACCGAAGCTAATGCAGCCAGGCATCAAGTCTTTCCTGATGTGCAAGTTCTGCCCGTCTCGTTTCTCCTCTGGCTGAGTGACCCCGAGCAGCAACTCCCATCTCATGTGGCAGCGTCCATCCCTGAGTCACAGCACAAAGCCCGCAGCGGAGCACAGCGCAGGCGGCACAAAACACCGAGCATCCACTGCTTCTGTTTTTTTTTCTACTCTCCAAAATACGCACCATTTTCAGCAGCATATGTTGCTATTAACAAAAATAAATATATAAAAAAATACCCATGCACAGTGAAGGCTGCGGAATCACACATGTCTGAGCCGCGATCATATTAAATCATGTCATGCATTAAATGAAAGGCCCCAGAACAGCAAAACGCATTGTTCCGGTCTAGTTGTGTTGTCATGCCTGGCACGGCACGGCATGCAAGAGGCGATAGCTGCTGGCCAAAGGATACGAGCAAAGAAAAAAAAAAGGAGGAGACGGCTGCACATCGCCTACGCCCATTCACAATGTGCGTGTTTTACTACCCAGACTCCTGGCATCCCCCTGATCCGTCAGGATTTAGTCCGAGCATTTGCAATCTGTAGCCAGTGACGCTGATCTCACTGCGCATGGATCTCCAAATACCTGTTTGCGAATTAAATGTGATTCAAAGATGGCTAGTGTGCGCCTCAAGCCTAATTCTGTATTATATATTATATTTATATGAGCCAGTAAACCCGGGTTGTGAGAACTGACCACATCGACGTGTCTAGCGCGCATAAATGGTTCACAAACGCCCGTAAAATAATCAATATTTCCCATTACACTGGTAAGTTTGATCAGTGGCCGCAGCCGACAAACACAGGAGGCTAAACAAAGAAAAAAAGGTCAGTCTTTTGTTGCTTCCTTTATAATCGTAATCGGATTTAAATCTCTCCACCGCCTCCCTCAAACAGAGACCCGGGTGTAGCCTACAGGCGATGTGACAATGACCATCCGCTCAGTTATTCATTTAAAGCGCAGAAATACGAGCGCAAGCACCGGACGCAAGGTGCCGGCGTCTCCTTATCCAGTCTGGGCGCTCCTTCATCAGACAATAACACCGCGAAACAACGACAATTACACTCACCTCGTGGTCTGAGGAGGAGTCGGACGGAGCGGCGGTCTGAGGGGGTTTTTATCCCCCCGAAAGATGCGGAGGATTTCGGGGGAGACGGTGTCGGTTTGTGGGGAATAAAAGGTATCCGCGGCGTCCAGAGGATGTTGGTGATGTTGGAGTGCGGGGGGTTTGGCTACGTGCTGGATGCTGTCATCGTACTGGGGCTGCTCTCTGCCTAATCCTCGGCCCTGAGCTCAGGAATAAGCCACCACCCCCTCCCTCCCTCCCTCCCTCCCTCCTCCCAGCATCCATCGCTGTCTGCTCGGAGAAACCCCCACCCCTCCTCCGTAAGGTCAGCCACTCACATCAAATGAGAATAATTCAGGAATTATTCATTCATTAATTGTCGGCTCACTTCGGATTCCCCCCTCAGTTCTTGCTCTCGTTTTTGTGAACCACATCCGAAAGTATCGGCTACCAAATAATCTCTATTAAAAAATATATTGATAATTGATTTTATGATCTAGTTCACAGCCTGTCTGTTAATTTCTGATATTTCCAAGTCAATTTACAACAGCAGTATGTGAGCCAAAGTGCTTTCCAGTAAGAAAAATTACCCTAAAAAGTATAAATATTGAGGTTAAGGCCCTACACTGTTATTTATGGTGAATCATTTGTATATATTCAGGATTGAAACTCTACAAAAAATATATAAAATTCAACTTTACCTTTACTATTTAAATATTATGAGGCTAAGACTTTACAGTGCTATTAATGATGGAGCTTAACCTGACTAATTTAAGTTGCCACAGTACAAAAATATAAATGAAAACCACAAAAAATCCTCCAACAACTCTCAGGATGCAAGCTTTACTTATTTTTTTGTGTGTTTTGAAGTTTTTTGTTGTTGTTTTTTTTTTTTTTGGAGGGCTTGCAATATTTTATTTTTAATAGAATTTCTTTTAAAAATATATTATTCATTAGGAGGAGGTTGTATTTTAATGTCGATGCTTCTTGTTTTTCTATATTTGTGGTAAGAACTTGGAATATTTTCTTTTAATGTCATTTTTTTTTGTTTTTTAAAAAATATTTTTTGTGTGATTTTTCTGCAGGACCATGATTATATTTTATTTTACATTTTTATTTTCTCATTTTATTTCAGACTGTATTATGTGTTTAATGCAGTTTTCAAGTGATCTGTACTTTGACAACTCAGTTAAACTGAATCCAGTCACTTCCATTTAACCCTTAATTCTGAGAACCAATAGTCCAGAAACAGGGCACAAACTGGGAGAAGAAGAAAACTACCCCAGAGCCCCAGATGCCCCCAAGGCCTCTTTCATTGTATGTCAGCTGGCTTGTGGTAATTTGATTATTTTCTTGGAACTCAGCAATACAAATTCACCATATCCCCTCAGATGACAATGACTTCAAAGCAAGTCCTGCTTTACTACTGTTCTCATGAGCCCCCTAGTCTTTCATGGCGCTTGTTGCTAAATGAATTAGTTTTGAACCAAATTATCACTAACGGTTCCAGCTGGGCCTATAATGTAGTTCCAGTGGGGCCTTTCCAAAAAAGCTTGAATTATGAGTATTTTAACAACAACAAAAAGGGATTTGTCGTTTCTTTCTACAATGTTTTATTGTTTTAGCCTACAGATTTTATCTATTGAAAAAAAAATGGATGAAATTATTTGTCTAAATTTAGCCAGTTTTAAAAGTAAGCCAAAGACAGCTGTTTTCCCCCTACTGCTTCAAATGAATCAGTTTTATTTTTTTTAAATCCAGTCTAAATTTCCTGTGCTTTTATTAATTTCATCAACACTTTAATTTGCTTAATTGCATTTTATCCTTTGAATGTTTTTATTTTTCTTGTCTTTTGTCTTAATTTGTCTTAATATTAACAGAGCAAAGATGTACACAGTCTACAAATACTAAAATGAAAACAGACAATTTTAGCAGCAATTCAGCCAGATATAATAGTCTAAATATAAGAAATACACTCTAAAAATGTCAGATGAACTAAAAGAGTTAAAAAAAAATTTTTTTTTAAATTATACGCGTTCTCACAACCTCTTCTAGGCATAATTTTGATGCTAAAGACAGCTACTATCCTAAACTGCCACGTAACATTTCGCTTTTCGGTGCCTTCATGCAGCTTGTCCCTCCCAGGCCGCCGTTCATCGTCGTTACGTCCGCCGTTACGCGTTTCCGCTTTGGATTATTTCGCCCATGCGATGCGCCTGTATTTTAAACACTGAAGAGAAGAGCGAGTAAAATCCACAGCCGCAATGTTTAAATTGGAAGGACTCGGACCTAAAATGGACCCGGAGGAGATGAAGAAGAAAATGCGACAAGACGTCATCTCTTCTTTACGAAACTTTCTGATTTACGTCGCCCTCCTCAGAGCCAGTGAGTGCAGCCAGATGACATTGACGTTTAGCCATTTTACTACACGTTTCTTCCAGTTCAGGTGTTGTGTCTCAAAATGATCACCTGTCGAAACCTGATTGACATCGGAGGCAAAAATCATAATTTCTGCATTATTGTACCTGCTCTGTATGCAGCATTGTAACCAGTCTTGTTGTTTTTACCAGTTGAATTAGCTTTACAGAACCAGTTCAACTCGTATAAAACAGTTTTTCGCCCAAAAAAGTGTGACTGAAATGGTCTTAATAAATCAGCAAGACTTCACTCTATTCATGTGGATTATATTTATGGTAAAAAGAGATAATTTCTTTAGTTTTTACGTAAAACCCATTCATAACTCACGTTAATTACAGTCTAAACAAGAATATTAGACATACCAAACACATTACTAGTAATAATAGTACTGCCTGTAAATATCCTTAATGTTATGCCTGATTGACCTGCAAACATTTCTGTTAGCACAATTATTGAATCACAAGAAATGTTACAGTTTGACACAAAAAATCCACCCTAAAAAAACATAAATCTGTCTGTTTGTGCGCAATATGATTATGACTGATCCAGACAAAAGCAGTTGTGGACATATAGAAACTGGTCAGTACAGCTTTATCAAGAAGCAATGAGTTTTTGGTGCGACACTGGATTCCCTTTGGATATTATTGGTCACGTTGTTCATGTAATAATTAGGCAGTAAAGGAAATCTTACAAAAATGTAGCTCATTACCTTAAAACTGTAACCTAGAGTATATTGTGGAGTGATATACAAACAGCATCTACCTACCACCGTCATAGAACTTACCATACTGAATTCACATGCTAAGCAGTTGTTAGCAACAAAACCTTTACTGAATCTCTTCACATGGCCTTAATATGACATAATTTCTGTGTTTGCAGCTCCGTATGTGTTAAAGAAGCTGGACAGCATATGAGTGGAGCAGCTGGTCTCTTCTTCCTCCATCCACTGAGAGTTCACTGCATCAGAGACGGCATGGATCTCCATCCAGCAGACAGCCGGGGCCATCACAGCGTCACTGTGGAAAATGACCAATGTTTGTCCACCGCTGCTGCACTGGAGAAACCGGCTTGTTCTTATTTTCAGTTCTGTTTGATGTTGTAAACTATAGTTGGCCTTTATGTTTTTTTGAAATTCAACATATTGTGATCTTTGTTAAATGCAGAGTTTGTGTCTGATAGCATGTCTGCCAGCTTTCACACAATAAAGTTATACAATGTTGATTTTGTTGGTTTTAGTGTGAAGTTTTTCAACTCTTAGTGTTTGAGAGTTTACTGAAAATATTTCAAATTTCTGACTACCACTAGCAAATTGGAGAAGAAACTGAGCACTTGTAGATCATTTGTGATACTACCCAGCATACATCTTATGAGTTCAGTAAAAAGCAATTGGACACTTAAATCAAGCTTCTCGGATTACCATGACCTGGACAACTGAGAATCTACAGACACACAGCATCCTGGTCACCATCTGCTTTTCTTCTTCTCATTTCCTGTGTTGTTTCATCCTGTATGTCCTGATTTTTGCAAGCCATGTGTGTATCAAATCCTCAACAATCAATCAAGTGCCATGCAATTCAGCATAGGCGATCATTTCTCTCCGTTTAATACGATCTTTTGCTTTCTGAATTGTGACTGTTGCTTGTTCCATGTGTAGCCATGATGTCAGTCCGTCTCTTCCTATTAATTTTTCCATTTGTGATAATATATCCCAGGGTCTCTTTCCTTATGATGTGTTCAAAAATGTTGATTGCCATTTCCTAATTTTGTTCAATATAATTTGTGTTTTAAAACATCTTCATTGCTTATTCTGTCCGTATAAGTCATGCGTAGCATGTGTCTGTAAAACCACATCTCTGCTGCAGTGATTTTGTTAGACATTTTTTCATTTATATTCCAAGATTCACATCAAATCCTCATACAATCTGCATTCTGCATGGGTTGTCACCTTGTCCTTAGGACCTTGTGCAGTGTTTTCTGAGCAGGCAGAGCGACACGTGAAGCTTAAGAAAACAACCTCATCGTTTTCTTGGGCAGTTCACTTTTAAAGCAGCAAGTCTCTGTGTCTCCCAGTATGTCACATGAACCTTTTGTACATTTTCCATTGTACGGCTCATTGTGTGTCCTTACGTTTTCGCACGTGTGACTATATTCATTTATTCAACCTTTGGAGTACATTGGGCTATTTAGGCCTCATTTACGAAAATAAAAGATGAAGACACACAATAACAATTAAAAAATTCAAAAGGAAAGTCCCTTAAAAATGACATAATTAAAGCATTTAATTGTTGATAAAGTGTGTGAGTCAAGTAAAAATGTTGCTTTCTAAACTTCCCAAGAGCTTCAGTAAAAGCTTCTGTAAAACACAATAGACCAACTGGAGGCTTCTTCAGTTCGGAGCCTCAGATAAATAATGTCACCTCAAGTCATGTGGTTATTGTGGGAGTGAAAATACATTTCTGGGATATCTCTTGGATGAGAGGTGAAACCAAACCAAGAACGTAAGGCCAGTTGCTTTTTACTGAAAGTTTTAGGGTAACAGCGACCTGGATGACTGAAAATGAGGCTGCACTTCCTCAAAATGACCACGTGGGGGCGATGTTGTCTAAGACTGATGAGACTCAGCAAGTGATGAGGCGTCGACAAAGGATGCTAAAGCGGGCGATTGTGTAAACTGGATCTGTGACAATAACGATTTGATATTAACTTTATCAACACCAGCCGCAGGAGGAGGAGGAGGACATCGGTTTCAGCTCTTGAATACAAAGCCCGGATCTGTTCAGCATCTTTCGGTGTTTTTGTTGGACCAGGCCCGCCCACACTCCGGAGCATCTCTAGAAAAGCCGGGCGACAGCAGACAATAAACCGCTGATCATCACACTGGAGGTACTCTGAAGTGAAAAGTGGCCTAACAGGCTGTTTTAAGCTGAACTGATGTGGATCAGAAGAGCAGGTTAACCACCGATGCTCGAAGATACCATCTTCAGCGTTACATAACAGTTTCCACCGGCCGTGATGGACTTTCCAGGTCATTTCCAGCACATCTTCAAGCAGCTCAACCACCAGCGCCTCCATGCTCAGCTGTGCGACTGTGTGGTGGTGGTTGGAGGTCAGACCTTCCAGGCTCACCGCTCCATCCTGGCAGCCTGCAGCTCCCACTTCAGGGCTCTGCTCAGCTCCACGGAGGAGGTTGGAGATCCAGGAGCTGACAGGGGCCCCAATGTGATGGAGTTAGACCCAGAGGTGGTGACCCCAGAGGCCTTCTCCACCCTGCTGGACATGATTTACACCTCCACCCTCTCTCTTAGGGCCTCTAATGTGATGGATGTGCTGCTGGCGGCGTCGCATCTCCACCTCAATGCTGTGGTTAAAGCCTGCAAGCTCCATCTGTCCAGGAGAAACTTCCCCTCCTCACCGCCTAAAGGATGGAGGTCAGTGCAGCAGCAGCAGCAGCAGCAGCAGCAGCAGCAAAGTCCGTCTTCCCAGGCAGCAGCCAGTTCACAGCAACAGGTCACATCAGCCATGGAGGAGGATGCTGATAAAGAGGGAGTGGAGGTGAGTCAGTCTGGAGGGGATGAAGACAGCGAGGTGCAGAGAGGAGCATCATCTGTGAGGCGTAAAAGAAAATCACACGAGGACAAGCCCAGCGACAGGAAGAGAACCTGCAGGCTGCATGGAGAAAACTACAAGGAGTGTTCACCCACTGTGACCAGGAGCACCGTGAGCACCAAGGATGGAGATCTGTTGTCCCCAGACTGCTTAAAGATGACTGACAGACTCTGGGAAAACCAAGGAGATGATGAAGAGGAGGAGAAATACGAAGCCACCAAAGGAGAGTCGGAGGAAATCCAGCTGCCGAGCCAGTCGGACAGCAGCACAGGTGTAGGTGTGAGGGAGAGGGGTGATGATACAGATGGAGACACTGTGGTCAAAGTAAAGGTGGGAGAAGAAGTAGAAGAACCTCAGGTGCCAGTGATTGAGGTGAAAAAGGAAAATCTGAGCTCGTATTCCCCAGATTTGGCCACTTTAGCAAATAATTCTCCTCCGTCTCCACTTGCAGACAATTTGGATGCACAGCTAAATGATGAGAAGATGGTGACAGGCTCCCCAGCAGAGGGTGGTGTTAGCTCTTTACAGCTTTGCACAGATCTTCACTCAGACACACAGAGAGAAGCTGCAGATTTGGGTGAGGACTCAGTAGATGGTGAAGGCCTGGACAGCCTGTCTGATTTGGCCTTTTCCTGCTTCCTCAATCCCAGTAGTGAAAGCGTGATGGGGGCTCTGGAGGAAGAAGACAGTCTAGCGAGCCTCACAGCTGCTGCTACTGCTGCTGCCGCTGCTGCCAGTGATGCTCCTGCAGCTCCTGAACCCACAGGTGAACAAAAATCAGAGGAAGCAAACGCCTCTTCTGCCAACTCCTCCGATTCTTCATCTTCTCTTGTGTTTCCTGTAACTTCTGTCCCCTTGCAGCAGCTTTTCCCAACTCAGAGCCCTGGTTTTAGCGACACAATCATCCTCCAGCCCACCCAGAACTCACTGGCGGGGTTTTTGAGTGGGATCAGACCAGGCCTCAGTCTGGAAGCCTCCCTCGTCCAACCCTCCAGGGCGGGGAAAAACGCAGGGACGACAACCTTTCGTCGCATCGCCCCCAAAGTGCCGCCCGGATCAGAAGCCGGGACAGATTCCTCCTCTGGATCAGTGGGAGATGCCACTAATCAAACACCTCTCACTAGAGCTTCAGAGGACGTTTTGTCCAAGTGCAAGAAAGCAGCTGCTCAGGACCACGTGCTGCTGGTGGAGGGAGAGAAGAAATACGCCTGCAAAATCTGCTGTAAGACCTTCATGAACTTGACTGACTGTAAGAAGCACATTCGTGTCCACACAGGAGAAAAGCCGTATCCCTGTCCAAAGTGCGGCAAACGCTTCAGCCAGTCCTCCCATCTGTACAAACACTCCAAGAACACGTGTCTAAACTGGAAAGATGATCAGTCCTTCCCAGACTCTCTGCTCTGACCTGTGGATCTGGATGAAGACACAACTTAACATAACTTATTTATCAACAGAAAAACAACCAATTCTTTTTTGTGTGATATGAAATTAAAGTCTGTTTTCTTATGTTTTTTTTCCTTTAGCTTTTTCTGTCTTCAACATTGCTGTTTTATTTTTAATATTCCATAAAATTAAACATAAAATGTAGTCAGAATGATCTCAAAGAATGACCATTGCACCTAATGTGATGACAATAAATTATACTTTTGACCATTTTTATTGATTAGAAGTCTAATTTGGACATTACATTTTCAGCATGAGAAAACGTGAAAACACACTGTTGTGCTTTTAAACTTCACTTTATTTTTATTCTTCAGAAAAATCTGACATACAAAACTGGAGTGTTGAACTGTTTAGTAAGAGCAAACGCGGAGCGTTAACAGCAGAATAAAGTGCAGACCGTGAAGTTAACATGGCAAATGTTACATTTCGAATGGGACAGATGAGCAACTGATGACTCTATTTTGAAAGAGTGATTTAAAATGCAGGAGAAATGGTTTATGCAGTTTTTCACATGAGAATAAGAAGGCAGTTACCAGGGTTTATGGAGTGCTGTGAGTCTGTTCATTAGCAAGAACTGGAATACTGAGTGTTTCCTACCTCAAAAAAGCGCATTAAAGGTGGAGTCTGCAGTTCTGGAGAAAGTTTGTTGAAATTAGCTAGTTAACATATTTAGATAGTACTATCTGTCTTGTTTTGCACCAGTACAGACAAACAGAACATACTGGAATAGTGTTGTGCAGATCAGTCTGAGCCACTTCAGTGGACAGCTAGTGGACCATGAGGGGATATTCACTAAATCAGACAAAAAAATGTGTTGAATTAGTATCACAGATTCTACCTTTAAAAGTGTAATTCAGTATTAAATGTAACAGAATCTAATGAATCTCTCCAGCTAACACTGATGTGAAATGTACATGTACCTAAACATGTTTGAGCTATGTCAGTATTCTTTCCATCTGGACATTATTCTTCTCTGTTATCCATCCAGCTCCAGAGCAGGGAGTAGGCACAGCAGCTCAGTTTCAGGCTCTAGAAGGTGAGTTCACTGGGCATGTCTGTACCCTGTAAACCACCCAGCAAGTTTCGGGCTGCCAATGCCGACATGATACCTCTTGTGGAGTAGGTGGCACTACCGATGTGGGGCAACACCACTGCAAGATAAGACGGGACAGAAAATAGCTTTTCAAAACAAATTTAAGGTCTTTTTTTTTGGTCAAGTTAGGAAACAGTGGTAAAATAGGTCAAGAAACATGTACATTTGTAATGGCTTCTCTACTCACCACAGTTTTTCAGTGTAAGAAGTGGGTGGTCTGTTGGAAGTGGCTCAGGTGTTGTGACGTCCAGACCAGCTGCAGCAATCTGTCCACTGGTCAAAGCCTGGTACAGATCTTCCTGGTTCACCACAGCTCCCCTAAAACACAAATTTCATCATATTTCTATGCCTATGTATTCTCATAGCAGGCATAGCTGGTATCAAAGACTCAAAAAGATGGTTTACTACCACAAAAAAGTCCATAGGTGCAAAGTATATTTCAAATCTCATGCTTCACCCATAACGGACACACTACTCCGTGCTGTTTTGGAGGTCTACCTGCTTGAGTTGACGAAGACTGCTGTGTTCTTCATCTTGCTGAAGAAAGCCTTGTCACACAGGCCCTGGGTTTCTGGTGTCAGCGAGCAGGAAACAACTATGAAGTCGCTCTCAGACACAAGTGTGTCCAGAGGAACTGTCAAACAGAGAGGAGAGCACAATAGAGTAAAGGAGGAAACACATTATCAAATGTGCAGATCTAAAAACCAAAACAATTCATTACAATAAGATCTTCAGCTTCTCCTGCTCTGCCTTCTATGACTCAGTGTGCTTTTGATCTTTTGATCATTTCCCTTTCATTGTGCATCTGCTTTCAGGGTTGTTTTCCTGCATACAGAAATTTTTCCACACCCTTCCCAAAAGGATTCAGGCAGCCCAAAACAAAAATCCCCGGTGCAAAATGATAACAATTCAGAATTGTATTTATATATATAAAACCAGTTTTGTTGATTGAGTTAATTTAGTCGAGCATAATACACATTATTTTTGTTTAACAGATGGTCTGAAGTAACAGTTTAATGTTTTTTTTTGTAAAATAAGAAAACAGACTCACTATTTTTACTGTGCATGGACCAATCACGCTCACACATTTGTTAATACAGGCTTATAAAAAGAAATTCCTTTGTTGAAATTGATATTTTTGAAGGAGAATATTCCTAAACTTGTCCTTTAGATTGAAGTAGTGAATGACTTCAGGTGGCTGAATACGTTAGGCTTCTTGTTTTATATATGATTTTTAAAAAAGCCTTGATTGGATGTTTTCAAGCTCAATAGTATGTTATGCATTTTGTAGTACCCACACAAGTCAAGGGAAAATGCCAATTTGTCACACCCTGAAGTCCCAGTCTTAGATGAGAAAAACCCAGTTGTCTACTTTTTCTTACCAAACTCTCCATTCACCTCAGCAGCGTGGGCTTTGGCTGTTCTCCCCGAGTACAGCAGCCTCTTCACTCCAAAGGGCATGAGTCTCTGAGCGATGGCCATACCTACACAAACACCAATCAACTATTCAGCTACAATCAAGCCTTAAACGTGAGAAAGAAAATCACATGACACCTTGCTTAATAGACAGAATAGCATAGCAGCAGGATGCGGTACTATGATTTATAGCTAATCATAATGAAGTTACGATGTTACAGGAAATAAAGCAATAACAGTGAGCCGAACCTATGCGTCCCAGTCCAATGACTCCTACAGTGCTGCCAGACAGACCATAACCACACAGCCAGAGAGGCGTCCATGAGCTCCAGCCACCACTGAGAGAAAGAGAGACACAGGATTGTATCGTTAATTTAAGGTAGCATTTTGGTTAAAAAGTGACAGAAAGACAAACACCACAGACATTAAGTAGTGTAAATGTGTAACTGACTTTTTGACCTCCTCCACTCCCTCTGGTAATCTGCGAGCGGTGGCCAGCAGCAGAGCCACAGTCAGTTCTGCCGTGGCATCAGTCAGGACGTCCGGAGTGTATCCAACACGTATACCACTGGTGAAAACACAACAGTATAACTAAGAAGGCATATAACAAGACTTCTTACCAGTGGAAGTTTGGTTCTGTGATTGTAGCTCACCGTTTTTTGATCTCATCGAGGGCCATGTGGTCAAATCCCACAGACATGGTGCTGATGACTTTCAGGTTTGGCCCTGAAATCAAAGACACAAAAACAAGTACTGTACTTGCTGTAACTACTCTTTGATTTGTTGTTATTTGAAGCTAATGCAAATGGTGGATTTATCGAACAGCCAACTAAAAATAATCAGTAAATTAATCCATACTGAAAATAACCACAGCTGGACTCACAGTTTAAATTGTCTGTATTACTACTTTTAATTAAAGCAAAGGTAGCAGAACAGTTAGTGTGAAAGTATTCTAAAGTTGAACACTAGTTGTGTAGACAAACAGCCTCCATTATTACTATATATTACTGGATTAATGTTAATGGTACATTATTGTAATAGCAGCATATTACAGCTGTAGTAGGTCAAGATGGAGCTAAATGTAACTAAATGACACTATTTTGTTGATTAATCTGCATAAATGGTGTCACATGCTATATATCGTATGTAGGATGATTACGTTTTGTATGTAACGTCTTAATCAGCAAAGTAACCACCACCTATGGCAGCAAAGTAACTAAGTACATTTACTCAAGTACAATGTTGAGGTATCTGTTCTTTCCTTAAATATTTCCATTTTATGCTATTTTATATTTCCATTCCACTATATTTTAGAGGGAAATATTATACTTTTTACTCTATTACATTTATCTGACAGCTTTCGTTACTTTTCAGCTAAAGATTTTACACAACAGATAACATAACAAGCTTTTAAAATACAACTTCTTGTGAAAGACTAAACTTGTGGCATTCACATTTTTGGACTCTGACGTCTTACAAACAGCAGCATGTAGTCTGTGTACGTAAGTGTTAACATCTCCACCATAACAGTGACTTTTCCCTCTAAACTTCTCACATGGTTTCATTTCAATAAATATTCAAACAGCATCTCATCAAAAACTGAAAACACATTTATGTATCTTTCTCATTGTTCTTCTTCCACAAATAATCTGATGAGCCCTCATATTTATGCACTGTCCTTAAATATAAAACTGCATAAAGACATTGAGATTTTTGCAGTAATACTTTAACAAGATTTTGTTGGTATTACTTCTGTATGTTTACTGAATTAGGGACTTTTTGCATTGCTTTATTGGTGCTTTTACTTGAGCAAAGGATGTAAATACTTCTCATACTGCTGTGTAGCTGACAGACGAACGTATTGGCATAAAAAGCACAATCTAAACATCTGAACTATAGTGTAGCATTATTGTAAAGCCACATAAGACGATCATCCCAGTGATTTAATGTGAACTGACTGATTATTCAGTGTAGTGACAACACACGTCCTAATCAGTCCTGACATCAGTGGAGAGAGATGAGCACCTGCAGCATCCAGAACCTCAGCATCGATCTTGTCCGACAGCAGACACAGCAGACCGTGAGCCCCCTGGACCCCTTTGAGGAGCTCCGTCCTCGGTACTGGTTCATCCGAGTCCCACTGAGACACCTCACACCTGTTTCCATGGAGACAGAGAGGAGAAAAAGCATGAGGTGGCATCATTCAGTCTGACTTGTAGAGGCTGTCATTTAGTTCAGCTCAGAGGAAAGCGACTGTAGTGGAGGCTGAGTGTGGCCTGAGGTGGCTGCACTTGAACTTTTAGTCCTCACAGCCTCTAATTAGCTTGCTGGCCAGAGAAGAGTGTAACATGAAGCCACGTCCACTGACTCAGTGTGGATGAAATGAAAATAACACACTGTCAGAGTGCCATATAACAGAAGTTAGTTGATAAATGCTGCTGTTCTGTGTGGAACGACAGCGAGGTAGTTTACAAAATACTTCGTACGCTCCAGCAGCTGACAGGATCTTCATCCCCTCCGGTGGGACGCGTCTCGTTATGAAAACCTTCATGAGTTTACCGACTGCCTGCATCCCACGTTAACAACCGGGGAGACGGTGAGCCTTCTTCGGACTGAAGACTCTGAGGAGAGGCCGGTCGTCTGCACACAGTGTTCGGCCTGCAACTTATTGCATTTAACCTTCAACCTCTGCAGCCCTCAGTGATCAGACTACACTTCACACGCTCCTTTACATACCAGGAAGTGGTCGGCTTCAGAACAGTGCGCATGCGTGGAGCAGGGGCGCCTCCAGAAGTTTTCCTAGAGGTGGCCAGATGAAGTAACAGAAGTCATAACTACATGTCAGGAGTTTTATTATGATGTAGCATAAAGGTTAGTTAAAACCATGACAATGTGAAAGTTGAGAAATCACACATTGATATCTTTTCTGATTATTATTTCTGTACAATCTGTACAATCAAGCCTGTTCCCAGTAGTTCAATTCACCCACTTACAAACCACTCAATGAAAATGTGTATAATGACACTGTGCAATTTCATAGAAATTTTGCTGTAAATATTTGTATTTTTCTTCTAGAAGGAGAAAATATCTATATCTATGCATTGTGTACGTTGTGTGCTGCTCTTTTTATTCAAACTATTTTTTGATTTGCTGCTGTTAGACTGTAAATTTCCCTGCTACAGGATCAATAAAGGTTTGATCTATCTATCTATCTATCTATCTATCTATCTATCTATCTATCTATCTATCTATCTATCTATCTATCTATCTATCTATCTATCTATCTATCTATCTATCTATCTATCTATCTATCTATCTATCTATCTATCTATCTATCTATCTATTTTACAGTTTACTTAATTGTTTGAGTCCATTAAAACTTATTTTATTTGAAAATATTTGAAGCATCTATAGCCTTTTTGTTTTCTAGATATTTAATTCAGTTTGCCATGTCATTTAAGTTCATCAGCTAACCACTCTGAAAACAAAATATAACATCACATCAAATACATTCATTTTTTCATTATTACCTATTTTATTTGTAAGTCATACATATCTTGCAACATCTGAATTTCCATATATGGAAGAATGAGTAGTTATGTCTCCTACATGTTTGCATTATCCCCTTTGCTACTATAACACTGCTCTCCCTCACTGTGTGATTAATAAAGGCAAGTCTGAATTTATCTTTTCTACGTGTCTTTGAATAATCGCAGTAGAGAGTGAAATATTGTTTCTCTGTCTGAATTGCAAAAAACACGGACATCATTTATAATAGCATAATGCTTTCCAACACTTCTTTAAAAGGTTAAACTCAATTTAAAATCCTAAAGAATAGGTCTGTGTAGAATCTCAGTCATGCAGGTCAGATATGTGGAAAAACAGTGAAAAAAATTGTCTGATGTCCTGTTAAAACCTGATTGATTCTGATCTTATTTTAGGGATCATTTATAATTATATCTAAATAATGAAACTATACAAGTATGCAAGAAAGATTTACTCCAAACAAAATACCCTGGTGCCATTAACCCTGAGGTAAAAACACCCAAACACAAGCTGAGAAACATTGTATGTGCAGTCCAGTGTGGCAAATTGTAAACAGACCTATAAATAGGGGAGACTAAACAACAATCCACAACACAGAAGATTCAGCCTCTCAGGACTCAGGAGTCCAGTTCCCTTTAAAGACATCAATGACTTGTACAGAAAAACATTATGATTCAAAAAAGGAGTGAAGGAAGACATCTATGTTAAACTGGAACAGCCAATCTTTAAATACAGGATGGATCAAGGACACCATTTATCAAATATGTACTTATAATGCAGTTCTGAGATTCCTCACCTGGCAGTTTCACAATCATATATATATGAGACTAAACAACCACTCCAAAACAATGAACACAGAAGATCCAGACCCTCATGACTCAGCATTCAACCTGCTTCAGAAGGATAACACAATGATGACAATGACTTGTACAGAAAGTATACCCATGTATACTTTGGCCTAGGCTAGTTTATACCCCAGAGGCTGGAATAGCCTAGTCCAAAATATACCTCTCCAAGCCAAAATATTCCACATGGGAAACAAGATTACATCACATATGTAGACAAAAATACAAAGACATATTATGATGATATAGGGATTGATTTATGGAGCACAGATCAAGTCAAAGATCAAAGATAATACAAAGAGACATTGTACTGAAATCTATTATACAGCAAAAATGAAAGTAACACCAGCCCATGTGGATGTTCTTTGATAGTGTTTTGTTTAAAGCATATTTTTTTCTTGATGTTCAATTCAGTTTTTCTTTGATTTGAACTTTTTCTATTGTAATTAGCTCAGTGACATTTCAGTTATGTTCTTCCATAATGATTTGCAAGTATAACTCTTTGTAAAAAATACACTTTCATAAAACTAAACAACTTAACAAGCAAGAGTTTAATATGCTTAATCTTTACGTGTCACAATGTATAAACTGACCAAAGCCAGACCAGAGCATACCCAGGGTATACTTTGGCCTTGGCCAGTTTATACCTGGGTGTACCTTGAACAGGGGGGTTAATCTGGCCTGCCACACCTGTACAACTGTCTGTACAGTACAGATCTCTATGATACCAATCCTGAGAGTCTTCACAATCATTTGGAGATATGTGAGTATTGGGTTGTTAATGAGGTTGAGAACTCAGGAAACCTCATGGATGACAAAACTTCAAAAATAACAAAAAACAAAAAAACAAGGAAGTCTAGCTGCCCTCTACAATAGCCTTTATGATTATCTTAAAGGATTTTTTTCAATGTATTATTAATAGAATAATGAAGTTAAAAAAACAAGATTTAGGACCAAATTCATGGAATGTTGCATTTCTGTCAAAGTGGTCAATTTATGGAACAATCTAAACAAGGAATCAAAAGAATCTCAACTATACGCAAGATTTAAGAATGTAATTAAAACCAGCATATTACTAAAATACAAGTAAATAAATTAAGAGTATCATGGTGTTTGTTATGAGAGAAAACTCTGCTATGAGTGAGAGTGGCTGTGCAGGCCTCTCAGACTTTTACAGTCATTTTGTTTGTTGTTTGTTTTTAGACTTAAACTTAGACTTAGACAGACTTTATTAACCCCCAGAGGGAAATTCTGTTGCTGCAGCAGCTGGGTGTTCAATAACAAGGGGGTAAACAACAAGACAATACAGAATATTAGAGTCAGGCATAAAATGAAGGTAACATAATATATGAAAGCAACATAAAATAAAATAAAATAAAATAGAATAAAATAAAACATAATATATAGAGGAAAAAAATAAGAAAATATACAAGAATATACAGGAGTAATACAGAAATGTGCAAATGAAATTTTTTGAATTAAATTTTAATGTTCATTGTAAATTGATTGTTTGATATAAAGGTTCAGATTACATAAGATTGTTCTTCTTTCGGCTCCCTTTCACTCAGAAGTTTGGAAACTTTTGTTTTGTATTGTGTTGAAGTGTTTTCGTTTTTGTTTTAGTTTTAGTTTTTGTCAATGACTGAAATAAACTAACGAACTAACTAATTAACTAGAATATATAATAGAATTTAATAGAATGTATCGAACATTTTCCCACTGCAAATCACCCCTGAGAGAAGACAAATAATGCTGCAGCAGGAGGAGTGACACAGTCCACAACATCTCTGCTCTCTCTCTCACTCGGGATATTTCGTCGACGTCCGTGAAAGTTTTCGTGCGTATGACGTCAGCGTCTCCTCCCGCTCGGCTCAGGGCTGAAACTCTCCTCCAACCGCGGCTGTAAATGGTGAAGTCCCGACTGAGGGCGGATTGAGGAGCTGTGGGTGCGGAAGGAACAAGGAACAAGTTGACACCGAAGCAGGAAATTAGAGCCGTGACCCAGTCTGGAAGAGGTGAGAAAACTAGTCTTGTCTGCGCATTTCTATGAATTCCTGTCGCTTTGACAGTGTAGCAACCGCAAACGTAACCGTCAGCTGTTAGCTTGAGTGGCTCTAACAGGCTACACGGACTGTTGCTAGCTTGTTGTTTGTTGCAGCAATGAACTGCGGTCTGTTTTCAGTCCGTCCCACGATGTTAAACTCTTACTCACCTGTTATGCGTGCCAGGAATTAAGTCGCGGTATTATCTGGAAGAAACGAGCTGAATCACATATCTGCTGTCATGTATAATGCAGGCGTGGACACGTTGTTCGTGTCATAGTGATGGTCAGCAGAGCAAGAAACCTTCCTGGGAAGATTTCAGTAAGATTCATTAAATATGCATTAACTTTACATGTTTCATCTAGTTTCATCTTTTTTTTTATTGGTCTATATCATTGTTCAAAATTATTTGATGCACAAAATCTTATGTGATTGTATTTTCTCAGCAAAACATACACAAGAGTCTAATATTTATGAAGGTAGATAGTTGTGAAAATTCAAAATAGTCTGATTCCAGTTTCGTAAATTGGAATATTTTCTGGTTGCTTTACTGTTTTATGACTGAGTGTCTTTGGGTTGTGGACAAAATAAAATATTGTAAGACATTCTTTTGGGGTTCAAGTAGCACTGATTAACATTTTTTGTGACATTTTATAGACCAAACAGC
Organism: Amphiprion ocellaris; assembly: GCF_022539595.1. NCBI lineage: Eukaryota > Metazoa > Chordata > Actinopteri > Pomacentridae > Amphiprion > Amphiprion ocellaris. Next base: position 20,091,219 of record NC_072778.1, read on the forward strand.
AAATTTATAAATTGAGAATGTATTAGACAGATTACTTGATTATTAAAATGATTGTTAGACGCTCTAAACCTTTTTTCTTTTTTTGTTGTTTTTATAGCGCTTCTGTTTTTGTGTCAGTATGTGAAAATAATGCTGTTTCATTCCTGCACAAGGAAACGGTGACAATAAATCCTGTCTTCAGTGTGAGATTTCTAGAACTTGTCTGTCACAATTTATAGCATTTTATTGCAGATTCAGTTATTGTAGATTGACTGTTAAAAAAAAAAAAAAGGTGCTAGCGAGGAGAACCACTGCCACATCGTGATATGTCATAACATTTCTGCAAAATTCCTGTAAATTTAGTAATGTGATTTACCCATACTGATTTGATACAACCAGAGATATAACAAAAAGGAAAATGATACTGCATGAGATTATCAGCTTATTATATATGCTCATAATGTCCAACCCCACTTCTCCTGGATTAAATAACTAGGAAGCTGTTGTAAAGTATTTCATCAGTTTCAGAGGAGTCCCTAAATGTGACACGTGGCTTACTCAGAGTCTTAAGGAATCTCATACGCAGCCGGTTTATTGGGTGTAATCAGACCAAAATATCTGTGTCATTTCAGAAATAAATACCAGTATTGACTCCACCCACAGCACGCTTTCGACTGAGGAACCTGCAGAGCCTGTCTGAGCCTGCAAGAAGACGCAGGTTTAGTGGAGACAGACCTGTACTTTGCAATGGCTCTGTTGACCCTGCACAGGATCCCATCAATCTCCACCGCTCCAGTGAGTTCAGTCATCCACACGCCGTGTTGTACACGAACAGTTTGCACTGTATCCTCAGATATGAAGTTGTTTACTCTTGCTTTACAAAGAATTATTCAGAAAGTTGACTTTGCAGTGTTTGTGCTGGCCTCTGTAAGGTCTTTAGAAAAAACAACCGCTCTTGAATGTGTCCCTTTGTGGATACCATCACTACATTTGCCTGAATGATAACAAGGCAGTTTTGTTTTACAGTGGTTGCCAGGGATGTGATTTCACTGATAGGCTTATGAGGCAAACATGCCACAGATATAGTGCCACTGACATGATTTTAGCTCTCATTTACATTCATTGCAGCATTACCAGAGGGTGACTGAATCACATTGTGTCTGTCTAAATGCTCACCGTAGTTGTTCGATGCATAATCATGTAAATTCTGTATCATCAGCCTCTGTCCCTCTTATCTCTTCTTCTCACATTCTGTCACTCTGTCATGAAAATTATTAAATGTTGTGTTGAATTCCTGGCTATTCCTCTGGTTTTTATCTTTGCCAACTAAACCATAAATAACTTAACTGTGGGTCCAAGCCTCATTTCTTGCATATTTTTCCACAGAATCTAATCACTCTATTATCTTAACTTGTGTTTTCTCCTTTTTTTTTTCTTCTTCAAACCCTCATCGTTCCTCTCCTGGCTCTGGCCCACTTCTCCACTTTAATTTCTTTTTTTTCTTGACTCTGTCTGGACTTGTCAGTTGCGTAACAGGTAATGTTACTGTCTCAAGTTTCTTTCTCTGTAAACCCTTGTTTCCACTGCTACTTCTCTCTTGTTTCTTTCTCCCTCCCCTCTCTTGTATTGCATTTTTCCTTTAATTCTTCTCATTTTCTTCTAATATTTCACTGTGTATCTGTTTGTTTTTACCATCTCACCTCACTCCCAGATCTCTCACTTTGCATACATATCAGTATTTGTATCTGTCTCCTCACTACTGCACTGTATCTGTGTTATGCCACATTTCATCCAAGGAATTACTGAACATTCATCATCATACACACACACTGCTTCCAATGCTCCTGGAAAATCTGTTACAATCTTTCAACACTTTTGCTTTTGTTAAAATTGAAGTACAAATTTCTGAGAACATCAGAGACAGTGTGCCGCTGCCATATTTTCTCATATGAATTAGTTTTATACAGCTTCAGTATCTGCGTAGACCTTCTTGTGGGATATGTCCTACATACTTTTTCACAATTACAAAAAGCCCCAACTGCAAAACCATCACAGTATGGTATAAAATGTAATTACAGAAATAATCAATAAAACAAAAAGGTCAGATACCAGATTTCTGCACAAAAACTGAATGACACATGCAAACAATTAAAGCGGCTAAATACTTTCATTCTTTATTCTTCTTCATGAGGCTTCCTTGTGATCTATTTTATCTTTTCAGGATGAAACCTTTCAAAAAAGAGGGAGACTTCAGAAAAGGTAGCTGCACACCAGAGTCACCTTTGAATTTGTTTAATTAAACCCCCAACAAAATGATCTTCTTGAATTTCCCTCGGGATTAATAAAGTATCTATCTATAACTAGTTGCTTGATGACAGCAGTGCTAAACTCACTGATCTTTGTTTGTTTCCAGGGAGAGCTTTGCCCTCGTAAAAGGAGCAGTTCTTCTGCTGGAAGAGGGCGACAGCGTTGACCTTCGTGAGGAGACTTCTCCCACTGCGACTTCTCCAGTAAAGCAAGGCAGCGGAGTGTCGGATACACAGCACAGACAAATCCATGCCATGGTTGAACAGCTCAGACCAGAAGATACCATCAAGCTGGTGAGGCCTCATGTCTACACACATATCAGTTTAGTGAAATCTGAAAAGAAAGGAAAGGATATTGTAGTAATGGCTAGAGTTCAGAGCTTTGGCCTTGTCACATAGACTCAATTTTCCTGTGTACTGTCCCACATTTTGTCGCTGAATGTGCAGAGTTCTTTGCAGTCAGTTGAAAGATGACTAATAAGGGTAATCCATTGCACTTTACATTTGCTTTTTTTGAGTCAGGTATGCTATCATTCCAGGACAATACAGCTAAAATCACGAAAATAACGAACACAGAAGATAAATATTAAATAACGGAATTTCACATCAGCTGCAATGACTGATCAGTTAATTGTCAACTATTAAATTAAATCTGCAATTATTTTGATAACTGATGACTCTAATTGAGTAACTGATTACCTAAGAAGATAATTAATCAATTAATGCACAATGAAAATGATCGGTAGTTGCAGCCCTATTGTTCAGTTGTCAGCTGTAAAAATCAGAAATTTATGAGATTTCCACAAATTCAACTCAGCTGTAGGATCGAGTGATGTGATGGAAAACCCAGGAATGGTTGGATAAATCTAATACATTATGAATGCTTTTAGAAAATGGCAATGGTAAATATATAGGATTTAGAGGTAATGAGCTAAGTCAAGTAAATAAAGAGCACAGACATGGTCCTTTAAGTGGACAACAGCTGGTATCTTGATTTTTCTATGTAACCACAGCATTCACTTCCCTAATTGGATTTTTCCAGAAAGGCCACAGAAAATAAACTTCACAGAATCCTTTGCACTGCATGTAATCAGAAAGGTTTTGTGGGCAACGTTAGACTTCAGAAACAGAATGTTGCATATGAAGCATGTTCATTTAACTTAATTTGACTGGTTTTGTCCTTCTGTCTCACCAATGCTCTGTCCCTGTCCCCCTCGTCCTCTGTATTCTGTCATGCAGGCAGTGCAGTTGGAGTCTGTGAGTCCAGTCAGAGTCAGGTATCTGATTGTTGTCTCCACACTGGGCAACAAACAAGAGAGCATCCTGCTGGGCATGGATTTCCCCAGCTCAGACAGGTGTGTTTAACCAGCTGATCTCCGCAAAAAGTGCAAAAGATAAGATGTCTGCTCAGCTGCTAATGTCTGGTTTAACTTTGACAAGTTTATCTTATTTCCTTGTGTTGTGTGTCCTTCCCGTCTCTCTGCAGTGATCAGTGCACCATCGGCCTGGTTCTGCCAATATGGAGCGACACGCAAGTTTATCTGGATGGAGATGGGTAAGAATAGCCTAGAAAGAGACTGGGGATTGAATTAAAGAGTAAAAGCAAAGGCGAGGAGTTAGTGAAGCTGCAGCACAGATGGTGCAGCCTCATATCTGGGATTCTGGCCAGAAATAATTTGAATGAGTAATGTCCTTATTTCTGGAGTTGACTCATTCCACATGAATTACAACTGCTTCTGTCACCCACTCCGACCCTTACACAGGCATTGAGATCATGTGTTTTCAAAATGAATTTATAGAAATTAGAGAATGAAAGATCTACTAGGATTCTTTTCAAGCAGCTATAGTTTGAGAGGAAATAGCTGATCTGTGGAAGCGTCTTAACCACTGATGCTCAGAGGAGGATGTAGAGAAAAGCACTGGGAAAGTGGGAGCTAAAACAGTTGGATTAACATGACGCTGCTGTCGACTGCTGTGTTCTAACTAATCTGCTGTCGCATACTGAGTGTGATACAAGATGCTTTGATTGGTTGCCATGTCACACCAGGCTGGATCACACTTACACTATGCTACTTTCTCTCTTCACTGTCCTCACATTTTCATTCCCCACTATATTCACAAGAACTATCACTAATTTACACCGAATGATTTCTCTCTGCGTATTACGTTGGACTACGTTGGAGCCCAGTAATGCTTCTTATCAGTAATACTTCCTTCTTTCACTTTCTCTTGATCAGATCTTATTGTGGGAGTTCATATTTCTCTTTTTCTCTGCAGCGGTTTCAGTGTGACCTCAGCAGAGGAGACAAGAATTTTTAAGCCGGTTTCCATGCAGACTATGTGGTGAGCGTTACTGACATCAAGGTGTTGAAATTCAAATAGGAATGTTCTCACGATGTCATCTGGCACATTGCCTCATAAAGTACAACTTACCGTCTTCATCTCTATGCCCTCTTTCTGAGATTTTTTGTTGTTTTCAGATATACATGGTGACATTCTCTTCTTTCCTCCCCCCCTCTGCACTGTTGTAAGGTCAGTGCTGCAGGTGTTGCACGGCTGCTGCGAGCGGGCAGTCAAGGCAGCTGTGATCCCAGGCTGTGGGCTGGAGTGGGCTCAGCACTACCACCAGCATGTTGAGTCTGATCGCTTCTGCCTCAATGAGTGGGAGGCCATGAACGACCTGGAGTCGGTCCGCAGGGACAGTGATGGACAAAGGTAAATGCTGTTCCTGTTTAAAGGTCACCTCAGTGCCTGTTCCTTTATCTGTATTACCTGTGTGAGCCAAACCAATGTTTCCTGCTACCAGAGGTGGAAGAAGATTTTTTTTACCTAAGTAAAAGTAGGGAATACAACAGTGTAAAAATATTCCAGGACAAGCAAAAAGTAGTACATTCATAATAATAGTAAACTTAAATGAAGTATAAAAGGTAAGTAGAGGTGAGAGAACATTAATGCTGACAGAATGCTGTGTTATTTCTATGTTAGAGCAGCTTGAGCTACTTGTAATTGCTCAACAATAGTAGTTAATTCTGGAACATTGCATCGCTTTTTTAAGATAATCAAACATGTAGTGAGATGTAAAATCTTCAGCTGCAAATTAACTAACTGAAGCTGTCAGTAGTGAACTAAGAATTACAGTGCTACCCTTATAGTAGAATAAAAGTATGAAGCAGCTTCAAGTTGAAATTCTGCAGAAAAGTGTATCTACTTCAGAAGAGCGATTAAGCATCGTATCTGTTTCATTTCATCACTGCCTGCTGCTGTAAATTTAGAACAAATTAGAAGGTTGCTGTCTATTTTTGTTGCTTGTGCATACCAGCCAGCTCATGCTAAAGTTTAATTTTCTTTGTATGGGAAGCTCGGCAGACAGAGTTTCCAATGAGAGGCTGATCAAAGAGCACCTGAGAGACATCATGAGGACAGAAGACCTGGACAACCTCACTTCTAAAATGGTGAGACACATGGGCAGACAGAAGTTGGTTTACAAAAAAGCGAGAATGGCTAAAGCATGACTTAGGGAAATAACGGGTCCAAAAATGCCAAATGTGTGAATGCTTGTGTCATTTCATCTTTCATTTGCTACTGTAGGTGCACACTGCCCTACAGAGCAGGATAGGCTTTGACATGAGATCCTACAAGGAGTACATCGACAATGAGATCCTGGTCACCATGGCTCAGATGGACAAGCCCTCCAAAATATTTGACTACCTTTACCTGGTGAGTGATGATTCAGCTTGAAAGACAGTAATAGGTTTTATTTTAACACCATGGTGAGAAACCTTTCTTGTGCTTTGGTGAGAAAACTGACGGAAATGTGCTTTTGCCAGGATGTTGACATGTGACTGTAACTTCCCCTTTGTGGGAGATCTGTGTTAACAGTGATAGGGAAGACGGCTCTGTCGGCCTTTTCCTTCTTGTCTTCGCTAGCCTTGACTGAACCTTTCTTTCTTTCTTTCTCTGGTTTCAGGGCTCTGAGTGGAATGCAGCAAACTTTGAGGAGCTTCAGAAAAACAAGTCAGTGTTTTTGCCTGCAACATTTTCAGTAGCTCAGTGTGCTGTCATCCATCTCTATATTCCATTGTCTCATGACATGGGTAACGCTGAACTGTGCATTGTGTTTTGCTGAGTCACCACTGTGACACTGAGTCTGTGTGTATGTTTTTCAGCATTGGCTACATTCTGAATGTGACAAGGGAGATTGACAACTTTTTCCCAGAGTCCTTCACTTACATGAACATCAGAGTGTACGATGTGGAAGCCACAGACCTGCTCCCCCATTGGACTGACACATACAACTTCATTAACACAGCAAGGTAAAGCTGTAACACCAAAATCCTGACTTGTGAAAGGCAATTTACAGTCAAATCTGGATAACAGTTGTATATAGACACTCTTCTATCACGTTTTCATCAACCACATCACATTTAGGTCGAATTACCAGCTGTTAATATAAAAAAAATCATATATTTGTGACTTCAGCTTCAGTCAGGAGATGAAATGTGTGACACTAAACCTCACTACTGTACTACGAGGTCATTGGTACTGACAATCCATTTTAACACCAACCAGCACAGACTTTGTACAGTCTTTTAAAATAAAGGTCTTGCATTTGTTTTGATTTTGTCAAGTCACCCTCGTTGTTATTGCACATTTTAAGCAAGAGAATTTGACCCAAAGTGTTTTCCATTTGAGAGAAAATGTTACCAAATCAAATTTGCATAACCAATAAACGTAAAAAGTACAAAAAGTCAGAAAAAACGTCTGACAGAATCAGGCTCAGAGAGAGCATCTGTCTGTTGTATTGAAAGGAGAGAAAGGATGAGCAGTGAATGGATGATGGGCAGACTGGTGAAGCCTGTGAGCCTGTAGATCAGAAACATGAAACTCTGTAAACAGGGATACCTGCATAAAGGCGTGTTAGCTTATAGTACTGACACCACTCTCATACCTGTTGGATAAATATGGAAAGGACTGGTTTAGCTTTGTAACTACCAGACTATTTCATGGCTCTGAGCATGTATCAGGCAGCTGCACTTAATGTTTTTATATGAATTAGGGTTGAATAATATGCCAAAAAACATACATAGATTGCAATTATTTTAACAGATTTTGTGATTGTGATTAGTTGATTTTAGCAGGAATGGTCATTTTGGCTTTTTTTCTTTTCCCATGAAACAAATATAAAAATTATGATGTGGTTTTGCTGTGGCTTGTACATCAAGCATGCTTCCTTATGTCTGGAGGATATGACATGTAGCCCAGGGCATCTCTATAACACTAAAAAGCTTAATGTATGATGGTTTGTTGTGACAGTTTACTTTTAGCAAAAAGTTACCGCTCCTTGCAATTGCAGTAATATTTAATTTAATTGTTCAGTCCTAGTATGACTCAGAAAAATAAAATATAACACATTTTTGAGTTTTTATGATGACTCCCCCTGTTTCTGCTGTTAATGTTAAGCTAAGCTAACCTGACTGCTGGTTGTAGCTTCTTATTTATTGGACACAGAGGGGTGTTATTAGTCTTTTCATTCAGTTTTACCAGATAATGTTGAACAACCCATTCATCTCACATGGTTTGCTCCTGGATTTGCTTTAGTAGCAATTTCATGATTTTGAGTCGCCACATTGTGACTTGTATTCCCTTGCAGTTTAAGCTATGTGAATGATGTCCACAAATGCAGGCTTAGTTGTGAAACATCATGACTGTGTTATCTAAACAGAGCTTAGCAGAAAAATACTGTTTTTGAAGGGTAAATAAATCGAAGCTGGAATTTTTATCTGAAATTTTATCCAACTGATAAGCCAGTTGGTATGTATCACAGCTGCCACCGATTCACAAGCTGGCAGCATTCCACTACAAAGTGTTTCACAGTATCGCATGTAAAACTGTGAATCTGGTGGCCACCTCAACATGTGAGTTCCTGCAGGATATCAAATCTTTCCATGTTGATTAATTTTAGTATTTGTCAAGCGAAACCATTGAGCAAGCCTTTCTTTACCCCTGTATATCACAGGGAGAGTGGGCAGGCGGTGCTGGTGCACTGTAAGATGGGTGTGTCTCGCTCCGCATCCACGGTGATCGCTTACGCCATGAAGCAACAGCACTGGCCTCTGGATGTGGCGCTGCCCTACGTCAGGGATCGCCGGTCCATCGTCAAACCCAATGAAGGCTTCATGAAGCAGCTGCAGACCTACAACGGCATCCTCCACGCAAGGTCAGACCCAATCCTGTTCGTAGAGTTCTGTCCAAAATGATCAGCTGGTTGTGAGTTCCAATGTGACGAAAGCATTGCTGGCATGGAAACTGGTATTTTAAGAAAAGTCAACATGTTGGTTTTTGGGAGTTCATGTGAGGATTGTTGTCTTTTCATTCATCAATCCAGTCAGCAGCGTCACAGCGCACTCTGGAGACGAAAGTCAAGAGAGCAGAGACAAAAATCTGTGAACAAGGAGGAGGGAGGGGAGGAAGGGAATCTAGACGAGGAAGAGGAGGAGGAAGAAGAAGACGATGAGGAACTTGATGATGATGATGAGGACGACATGGAGAGTCTAGATGAAAAAGATTTGGGCAGTCCTGAGGAAAAAAATAATGCAGAGGAAGAGGTAGTTATATCATCGATATTTAGCTTTTAAAATCCCACAGTCTTTTGTTATGTTTAACTCCTTTATCTTCTCAAATACACCCAGGTGTTTGAACCTCCCGCCTCCAAGTCTGACACCAGTGAGGGTCCAGCAGTTGCTCCTGTCATCACTGTAAATGAACCAGACAAGGTGAGCAGACTGTCAGAGCAATATTTACTCTCTCACACCCACAGTGCATCTGAAGCTGTTTATCTTTTTATTTCTCCGTAATCTCAAGGTTATTTCAAGCATTAATCGCAGTGGCAGGATGAACCTCTTCTCCCTCATGCAGTCCATTAGCGAACTAGATGATGAGGATAAAGGACATGGACAGGTAAGTGAAGCTGTGTAGCAGTCCTCTCTCATTCTCCTTGAAGTTTACACTGAAATGTACATACAAATGTCTGATTTGGATGTAGAGGAAATGTAATGTAGGCTGTTGTTGAAATGATGTGTGTTATGGTGATTTTTCTGCAAGTATACTTTTAGATGCAACTCACTGTCAAGTTGCTGTTACGTGTTTTTGCTACTGCTGCTTTTTTGCAACATTTTTTTGTTATTAAATGGCAAAGAGGATAGAGCAGGTAAGAAGATATTACATAAATCACATTTGTGCACTTAGTTCAGTAATAATACTGCATTTCAGTTTCTTAATAGGCCAAACTGTGTTTTGTTTCAGTTTTCATTCAGCGTAGCAGCTCTGAGGTGTCAGGTAGTGACTGGCTCATCATATGACAACAGGGACAACAATTTGATTCTAAACAAGGAAATCTGTGACGTATCCCCCTCTTTTTCTCTCCTTACATTCACATCAGTATGTTGAATATGGCTTCAACTAACAATTTTAAGCATCAGTTGTAAATAATGTTTTTCGGCCACAACCTAAACGTTCAGTTTACTGTCATAGAGGAACACAAAACCCAGAAAATGTTCAAATTTAAGAAACTGAAATGAGAGAAGTTACTTTTTATCTTTAAAAAAATTACTTATCCTAATAATCAACACATTTAATGATTAATCATTGCAGCTGTAACCTCTACTTTAAAAAAAATCAGTTTTATAACTGACTCTGCTGCTTAATTTTTCTTTTCAAAGCTGCCTGGCAGTCCGAGGCGGTCTCCAGGACAACGGAGGCGTAGCCATGGGCGACGAGGTCTCACCCACCAGCGAGCATGCGTAGATATTTCACCCGAACCACGCAGCCTGCAGGGTGCTGGTCAAAGCAAGCCTTGAAGTGATCAAAGAGACGGACAAGCAGCAAGGAGGCACAGAGGAGAAAAGTCCTGAAGGAGAGCAAACCAAGAAGGAAAGCGAGCTCTGGGAACATGCCAAGGTTTTTATACACTGATACCGAAGATTTAATGTATATTTTGCAGGTCTTTCATTGCATATCCCACCTCATAATAATTGCAACTGATAAGTAGTTTTGATAAGAATCTTTCTGAAGTGTTGCGATAACAGTGAAAGCCAGGATCTCTGATAGCTGAAGTCATTATCAGTGCACATTGTTGTATTACTGTTTTTTTCCCCAAGTGTTTTTCCAAGATATCTTACCACATACAAACCAGTGTGTCTCTCTAGAGCTCCCTCATTCCATCTTCCCTTCCAGCGACATCTATGCAATAACTGTCCTCTTCTGTTTACCTCTGTAAATATGAGGCTGTATGCTGCCGGTCCAATGTAAACATTTGAAATATTCTTCATATCCTCTTTCTGTTTCATCAACAGCTGTTTTCAAGTGTTCATTGTTCACAGTTGGGAGGATTTCACTGTTTCCAAGCTGTGTGTTATGGATCATGTCAGGGCCAGTTTTATGGCACATGCCAAAATATGTATTCCTATGTGCCAATTAATATATTTAGTTGAAAAACTTTTATCATGTCAGTATGCTAAGGACCATTGTCACCTGTTTTGTTCATTCTAAGACCAGGGCTCCATGAGTGCCTTCAACCTGAGAATGAAATACGACTCTGACTGATGTTTTTAATGTTTTTACTATGAGGTGGCCACATATTGTATTTCTCTTGTACTGTTTCTCACGTGGTTTGATTGCATCATAAATGTGACCTTCCAAGGTTGTGCATGTATGCATATATACAGTTTATATGTATCAACACAAATTGCTGATGACCTTGGTGCATGTTTTGTCTTCATACCAGCCTGTGAGAACAAACTGTTCAGGGTTTTCTCATGTATTTATACGGACATGGAATGGATCGAGGTAAATTATTTGATTGACTGTTTTTAGACTTCATTAGATGCTGATGTGGAACATTCCTAATTCATGCTGGTATTACTTTTTATCCAGTGAACCCAAGCTAGAGCTTACTTCATTTAACCTGCATGCGCACCGTTAAAAAAAAGAAAACGTGCACTTTATAGTCCCACAACACACACTGTTCCCACTGCCTGAGCCAATTTCACACTGTACTATGATTAAAATGATCAAATGATTCCTTTTTTAAAATTGTGTCCGCAACTCTATGCCTTGTTGTGTTTTGCTCTTCACTGTCTGCACCTCACTCTTGTTTACAGTAAGCACTTTGAGTGAAAAATAAAAGATGATACTCCAACCAGCTGCTTTATTTCTTGACTCAATAATACACTCGAGGAGAGCAGGTTGTGTTCAGAAACACTTCATCTTACTTTGATCACTCCCTTTTTATTCTTAATATTGTCACTTACTGTACTGCTGGTCATGTTAATGTCAGTACAGTAATAATTCACAATAGAGCCGGGAGTAAGAGACACAGGATATTTATACAAAACAGCAGATGACACCTAAATTCATGTTCCTATATATTTCCTTCTGGGTTCACTCAGGGTGACTCCTCCTTCTTTCAATGCAGTCCTGAAAGCCTGAACCTGCAAAACAGAAAAGCCAAGGAGAGACAAACATGAATCAGGTGACGACTCGTGAGGAGAAATAACTGGTAGTATTTCTCCAACAGTCCCTGCTGCGTGTACTCACAGAATCGGAGCGGTACGTCCAGGGAATCGCTCTGTACACCATCCTGGTGATGCCTGCCTGCCGACATCGAACTGCCAGCACCTCGCCCACAACCTGACACGCTGCCACACAGTTTGTGGAATGCAGCTCCTTCTTCAACGCCCACTCTCTGGTTGAACAAGAAAGCACTGGGATAGAAGAAGTGCTTGAGAACACCTCTGCTATCACATGGCGTTGGCTGCGAGAGAACATCAACCTGAAAAACGAGTGACAAACACAGTGAAACACAAGTGGCAGAGGCAACAGGAGTTCTGGGTAAGGAAAGGAAATAAAGAGAATTAAATGTGCCTGGTAAAGATGGACTATAACATTGAGTTTGTCACATAATCATTGTGCTAAATGATGCAAATGTATACATAAATATAATCACATTGACACTAGCAATGCCCAATCCTCATCATCTCCTTCATATTAAACTGCTCATGTCTTTATAAGGTGTACCTGTTAGAAAAAATAAAAAATAAACAGTACAGCAGTTTGAGAGAGGGAGTGGATGATAAACCTTAGGTGGGTGTGCCAACCAGTTCATTCTGTCTGGCAGCTTTCACAGCCGCAAAAGAAAACCAAGCACCGATGCTGACCATTTACAGCTTGTAGATAAGGCACATGCACGAAGAGAAATATGGAATCAGGAGGGAAAAAAACTGTCTGCAAAACATGTTTTAACCTATGCAGATTGAAGAAGCCAACACATCAAGCATAGCAAAGCATTTTGCCTGAGATATACTGACAAGGGCTGCAATTACAGTTTTTCTCAATTGATATGACACTAAATTCCATTCACTGCACACAGTCACCAACTGACTGCACACATTTCTCAAAAACAGGACTCTGCTGTCAAAATTTTGGACACTATTCATGGTTTGCACACAGTTTTCAAAACTCTTGCACTCTTCTTGCAAAAGACTGAACACGTTTTTTGCTCATTTGAACACACTTTTTCACTCATAGCACACATTTTTCAAAAAGTGAACACAAGGAAGCAGAATTGGGACACTGTTCCAACACTGCTGTCACAATTAAGACACAACAGGTCAAAGCTGAAAACACTTTTGCCAATGAAGTGCACACTATGAAACCTGCCGGGAAGCAGAATTAGCTGTTCAGAATGGATGTCAGAGGAGCAAGAGGTCATGTTGGAAGAAGAGGACGTAGACGACCCAGACCACGGCCAGAACCAGAACCTGGATCTGCCCATGCACCTGGACCACTTTTCATGGTATGTAAATGTTGTTTGTCACTTCAGTGACATGTCTATACTGGAACAATACAAGCAGTCAGAAATGTTCTGAGAATACTGTAAAAAATCTTACGCATAATTCTGGTTCACAAGTTCTAGTAAAATTACAGAAAGTGTACATGACTGACTTTTTCTCTGTTTCATGCGCATTTGTTCCAGAGAGTTTTTCAGTTGGATTCTGATGATACACATGAATACGTCTATGTGGATGAGGCTGGTTTCAACCTGGCCAAGAGCAGGAGAAGAGGGAGAAACATCATTGGACAACAGCCTATAGTCAACGTCCCAGGTCAGCGTGGAGCAACGTAACCCTCTGCTGTGCTGCAATAAGCAATCTTGGAGTAATTGACCGTCATGCAGTTCTGGACTCATAGAACACCCAGCATTTGTTGACTTTTCTAGATGGACTTAGAGGGCCTACTGACACGGGTGCAGCAGGGCGTTTGGCAAGGAGACAGTTTTTGTTATTGTCTGGGACAATGTTAGTTTTCATAGAGGACTATTGATTAGGTAATGGTTCGATATGAGCCCTCAAGTTATTGTGGTTTTTCTGCCGCCATGTTATCCCTTTCTGAATCTTATAGACGAATTCTTCTCTACACGGAGGTGGAAGGTACATGAGCAGCAGCCATACTTTAGGAAAATCTCTTGCAATCAGTGGTGGTTGTGAACTTTCAGAGAGACGATCTTAATCAAGAGTAGGATATGAAAATGAATAAATATAGTGTAGCACAATAATTCAATACTCTCGTTTTGTGCCCTGTCATATCCTCCACTGACTGCCACTGATATTGTCCAAATGTTATTCTTTTTGGTTATTTAGAAAAGCTCATGTAGTGTTATCTGTTATTGCAATGCTTTCCTGATATTTTATGTTTCTGCCATGGCATCGTTTCGATATCGCGATATTTCGGCAGGTAAAGTATCGAGGTTAGATGTATTTTATGTTAACAACTCTACAGACCTGTGGTGGAACTCCCTGTGGGGCCAAGTCGTCTTCCAGCCCCGATCCTTCACAGCCAGAGCCATCTGCTCCAGGTTCCGGGGGTTTCTGTTCTCAAAGGTCGGACTCACGGCTTCATTTTCGTTCGCGCTGGGCTCCGGCTGAGACGCTGATTGACTCAAACACCGAACTGGACGACAGACAAGAAACAAGACTGACTGATTAGTTATTATGAGTCCACAGACAGAGGTTAACCGTCAGGATTAAACTAGTTAACACAGTCTGCCCTTTAAATACAGTAAACAGTTAGCTAACCTACCTGTGGTGTTTACAGCCACAACTGGAGGACATCGTTGAGTTTGACCGAACAACAGCCGCAAACTGCGACTAATTTCTCTCAGCGCCATCTAAAGCTCAGCTGTGTCCGCCTCATTCACTAAAATAACAGTCCAGCTAATGTGTTATTATGCGGCTATGTCCTCAAAAACATTCAACATGCTCACAGTACTTGAGAATTCACCGTTACATGAGAAACGCCATCTTTGACATTCGAATAATATCCGGTTCACTTGGTGCTACTTTAAAACCAGTCCGCCACGCTTAGAGTTTCGCTTTGCACATCTCCATCAATGACACATTTGCTGCACCTTTCTATTCATTTTCTCAGTAGGAACTTGTAGCAGTGGAAACGTAACTAAATACTTTGAACAAAAACTATTCTTGAGTATATTTCAAGGTACCAGTACATTATTATTGTCATTTCAGCTTGATACTTCTGCTTTACTACATTTCATGAATACTTTTAACTCCACTGTGTTTATCTGACTGCAACAAACAAGTAATTTTGCAGATTAAATTTTACATTAAAACGTGATCATCACATAAAAACATTGAAAAATAGCAAAATTAGGTATTAGAGATTAACAAGGGATTAGAGATTAAGTAGTGGTCCACTACTTTAAAATTGTAGGTAAATGAATGTTAATGAATTAATAATATATTCTAATAATGGGATATATACTTTATATCACAGTACTTAGTAGACAGTATTACTTTTGATTCATACAGAATTACAGAGTAAGATTTTGAAAGCTGGGCGACATACTTGTGATGAAATACAGTTTCATTGTGGTCTTTACCACCTAGACATGTACAAATATAAGCTGTGAATCCTTCTTCCATGATTCACCTGATATGTAGTAATACATATGTTGTACATAAAATGAGGATGTGCAAACAGAAAGGAGGCCTGTTCAATAAACTGCATCACATAATGAGATTCAACAAGAAAATTCTATTTAATTTCAGCTCAAATTTGCAAAATGTTACAGTGTAAACTGGCAGGGAAGAATGAGACAGATGTCCTATGTTGTGTTTTATAGAAAGTGGTGGTATGACAATAGAAGTTATGATCTGTCCAAAATACATAATGCATGAACAAACAGTCCTATTAAGGCACCAGAAAAAAAATCTAACTACCAATAAATACATGTGGCATGTTGTGCTTGGAAGACATGACAATGAGGGAAAGTATCTTTGGCTCGTAAAAATCATTCAGATCATCTCCTGCAATCTTTTGGACAATCTGCAGGACTGCAATAAATCAAGTCAACAATCATACATTCCCTTAAACTGCACAAGAGACCCACTGACTTGATATGTTTTCCCTTTTCATAATAGATGTCAATAATAAATGTTTATTCATTGAGAAGTTAATCATTGCCAATTATTTCTTGAGCTACAGAAAGAGTAATTAGAAAGCAGTACATAACACTGAGTAAAAAATTAGCAAGGGGATACAAAATTATATTTTGCCTACAATATGATGCGATTTTCATTTATTATACAGGGACTAATTCTAATGACGCAAAAATAACAGTCTGTATCATTCATTGTGATCACTGTGCAAGTCAATTAAACCATTTCATAGCCTTCAGGCGACAGAATACCATTGTTAACACATGGTCATTCTGACGCATAGACATAAATTAATTTAACCATTTGGCAGTCATTTCACTGATCATATAGCAGCTGAGGCATTAATGATAGATGAGAAGGAGAAAGGGTTGAGTTTGTAGCCTGTTCCGCTGTAGAACTTGTTTTGAAACTCCACCCTGTAAGAGAGACAAGCAAAAATCAACATACAACAATTATAAACTTCAATAAATAGTGCATTTATAAACTGCATTTAACCGTTGCTAGTTTCTATTAAGTGCTTTGTGATGTGATTCATTTACTGATTTACACAGACACACACAGAGCTGCCATGTAAAGTCATTGAGAGCAGTTGAAGGTTCAGTGTCCTGCCCAAGAAAACTCCAGGACACGGAGGAGTCAGGGATTGAACCACCCACCTTGCAAAAAGTGAACAACCCACCCGGAAACCCATCTCATTTCTTCTACAGTGGACATAAAGCTGAAAATATTTTTAGTAATGCCTCTGTCAGGGAAAGATCTCATCACTTATGTTTTATTAACAAAGACGTTCACATTGGCTATTCCTGGCCTTCAAAAACACAGTTCGGTGGAGCTTTTTTGTAGTATCACCATCAGAGAAAAACTAAGCAAAATGACACTTATTTAAAAGAAATAACAAAATATAATGGCTTTGCTGAAATGAAATGTAAATGGACATTTTTCACTGTGGATGCTCTCTGAGCTTCAATACCGCCCTCAAGCAAAAAATGTCTACTTTGCATGTTAGATAAATAACCTTGCAAAGTAGACAGATCAACAGACAGTTTACTGAGTAGTTTCAATACCTGCATCACATTTTTCAGGTGACAAATAGTAAATACAGAGTGAAATATGTACACCAGTATAAAAATACAGAAGACCCAACTGAGGAAACGATGAGGAAGGATCACTATGTCAATGGAGTTTTTTTAATACGCTAGAAGAGATATCATAAATGAAATACAAAGTGTCCAAATGACAGTCTCAAAAACATAGATTCACACTTCCAGATTTTTATATGTAACAAACCTAATGAACCTATCCTATCAGCTTGCTAGTTGGGACTTTCCATATTATCATTCTTCTTCAGAATTGGTTTCCAGTTCTAACATATATGGCTGAATTACTCCAATATTCCAACTTGCTATTGTGTAGAGTAGTTTTACAGTGTTTGAGCAGAATTGTAGGTTCGTTATTGAGCTCGAGCTGCCTTGAGTCGAAAGTGGTGGTTGAATAAAGAGGCAGGAAATATGTAGATCCACACACTCTAGAAGAAGCAACTATGTAGTTATATCTAAGACATTTTATGGTATGATGGGAATACTTTCATGAAAAAAAATTCTAAAACTGTAACTGGAGAGGAGGTTTAACTGGATAATCAGACAATTAAAATGCACAGTCATCTAAAATCTGAAACATAGACAGGGCAATATGCCAGGCACCTTAGCAAAGCTGTTTTTGGACAACTTGCACAAAATTTCAATGTCAATCATGCAAAGGTGTTTTGTGTATTTCCCGTTTTGTCTTCTCGTTCCGCTCATCCTTACCAGTGCAGACGGAGCGCGTGCAGGAAAGCTGACAGTCCCTCCATAACCAGGAGGATGGAGACGGTCAACACAGCAAAGAAGGCGAAAATTACAAAAAGGACCACAGATCCCACATAGCCCTCCCACTTCAGCGCAATACGCATGACCATCACCCACAGCACCTCTGACAGCTCTGTGGACACACAAATGACTGACCGTTAGATAGCCATAATTAGCTGGGAAAAATATCATGAGTGTATGACTGGAAAAATTACAGCATGAGTAAGTTGAGTTTTAGAGAGGAAGTCATGTGAGAATGAAAATACACAATGTGTTTGTGTGCCACTAACGTGCGTGTGCCAAGCTGAGAGCCCAGAGTCGGAGGTAGGAAGCCGTGTTGGAGATGCAGCCCAAGCAGTACTCTATGGTGTGGATGGCCTGATGCATGTACTCATTTGCAGCATCAAACTCCTACAGACGGCACAGTTGAAAGCATTAGACAAGAAACACCAAGGTGCATCTCATGTAGTCCGTTTGATAAATGAATTTAAGATTGCTCCTCTTTTACCTCCCCTTCAGCTGCTGCTCCTTCAATCTCCCCCTGGCGAGTGTTGATGGAGCCCTCGTCGTTGACCAGTAAACGCCTGTCTTCCGCCATGTAGAAGTTACGACGTTGTCTTAACTTGAAAATGATTAATTCACACGTGGGCTTCCCCAGCAGGAGGACTGGGACAGATAACAGAGCCAGCACCACCAGGATGGTCTGCACCAAGCTCTACACAGGAAGAGTTACAGGAAAGGAAAAGGGTATGTTAAAAGACAATGCTGGTGTTTTTGTAAGTTGCTTCTCATTCAATCACTCATTTCATATTAGTACAGTATGAAAATGAGCTTGCAGAGACTGTCTATAGATAAACACTGTAGGTTTTAAAATATCCTGCCAAATAGTGTTGCACATAGACGCTATATAGTCATAAAATAAAAACCAAAGCACACAAGCAAATGCTGAGCATGTAAATATAAATAAAACTCTGCACTTGAATGCTTAAAATATTGTCCTTTTTCTTCCCCCCAAAAATATTTGTACAACTAGTACTCTGCAACTATTAAATAAACTTCACAAAAGTTAATGCAGGCTAAATATTCAGTGTGGTGGCTTCCTTGTCACAAGCACATTGCAAGCACTTTCAAGGCGATTTTCATATTGTACTAAAATAAAAGTGGAAAGTGAAAAAATGCATTCACTACTATAAAACCCATGGCATACTTAAATGTGAAAGCAAATCGTAGAATGCGAGTTGAAACCCTGATAGTTTCATTTTAAGGAAATAATCAAACCACACACACCTGTCCTGTGTAAAGCGGTGGGTTGTCAGGATTTTCTGTGAAGAGGAACATGTCTATGAAGTGGATAAGTATACTGGGAGCAGTTTTGGACTCAGCAGCGGAGTAGGCAATCCACTTATAGACCACCATGAACACCAGGTAGCCAAACAGAGACACCATGAAGAACAGCTCTGGGATCAGCACAAACAACAGACTGCTTATCTTGCGAAAGTGCCTGAAGAAAGCAACAACACGGGGAAACAGAGACAGGGAAACAAGGAAGGCAAGTGTGAATAAATATGAAATGACTTAATAGTGGAGGTGTGGACACAAAAAAATAAAACATGATTACTTACAAGTAGTTGAAGAGTGACAAGCTGACTCCAAAGGTCATGTGAATGATCCCAATGATAACGGACATCTTCATCTTGTATGAGTTCAGGAAAGTGAGTTTGTTGTTGGCCATGCCCCAAACCTGCAACACAAGAGAGAATGAGAACAAATGTCTTCTTGTTTATTGTTGACTGAAGGATTTTGAGTGCGATGGACGTACCGGGTCAATGCCAAATGGATAGGGGCCGGTAAAAACACCGGGCTGAACAGGATCCATGGACAAGTACTGGTTCCCTGCCAGCACTGATGCACTGAAAGAGATAATACAAAGGTAAGAAAGTGTGTAGATGCTGGAAGGGAAAAAATGAATCACTTGGAGGTGGACTGTATGAAAAGTCCTCACTTCCAAATGTTTTTCTCAAACATCGGGCCGACGTGCCACGCTGAGTTGAAGGTACTGAGGCCTCTGCTGAAGCACTCGTTGTAAATGGCCCCCGTGTAGATAGAGAACAGGCCCATCAGCAGAATCAAATACCTTCCTCCAAACATCATCTTCCAGATCTGAAACACAGAGGCAGGACAGTCATTTCAGTATTCAGAGTTCATGCACAGGTGTCTTACATGCTTTTACAGCTTCTTAGATCCTAATTGGGAAATGCTTGTTTCAGCTATGCAGCGTTTCACTGATGTCTGTGAAATGTCATTAAGTATGAAAGGCAACTGGATAATTACTAATTACTTTCAATTCAATTCATCTCATGCGCCTGTGGGATATGTAAAAGAATGTTCTTTGGTGACGTGTTCATAAATTGGTTGCATGTGATGATGGTCTGTGCAAAGCTTCTCTTAATCAAATGGAAAGCGGTTAAGACAGCAGTCTTTTCAGCTAAAGTCCAGCGTTTGTGTGATTGCTGCTGCTTTGTTTTGTGTGGAATAAAGAAATTCATACTAAATTATATTCTCCATTCTTCTTTATTATAAGTAAAGCGCAATCTACAACCATTTAAGCTGCCTTTATCAAAAAAGCTTGTGAAATATCAAGCTTTTCTGTTAGTCTTAGCTTTAAATATTCAAGGACAATTGGAAATTTTCTATTCAATTTCTTTCTTTCTCTCAAGAAACCTCATGAAAAGGCCAAAAGCAACAATAAAGAGATCCTACTAACACAACAAGCATTGCTTACATATCTAAAGTCTGATTTACCTTTTTCTTCTTTGCCATAAAGCTCCATTGCTTTAATTTAGCTAGTAAAAACCCATAACAGGGTCCTGATGTTTTAATGGGTGATTTGTTTCTTCACTATGAAACATATGAGCATCACAGTTTATCTACAAACAGCTCCACAGACTAATAACAATGATCACTTTTACATCTCTGGAAAGTAATTTTTAGACAACAACAGGGCTCTGTGGCACAAAGGAATAAGGTAAATCAAGCTTTAGATACACAGACTTTACCATTTATTTAGATCTATTCATTGCTGATTTTAGCCTTTTTGTAGAATTTTTCACTATTAGAATAATTTGGAATTTACAAATTTGGTAATTGGACATTAAAAATACTGATAATTACCTCATTGTTGTTTTTGTTAAGTTTAGGGTCCTTCTCCTCAAGGACCATCCACAGGGCCGCTAGAGTCATCAGCAACCCATGACCCACATCCCCAAACATCACCGCAAACAGGAAGGGGAATGTGATTATGGTGTACACCGCTGCAGAGGCATCGAGAGACAAATACATGCAAGATTTCTTTGGGCTCCATTTTCAACGAATCTATCATGCCAAAAATTCAAGACAAAATCATTTTTGTGTGGTGTGGTGACAAACCTGGATTCACTTCACGGTAGCTGGCCACTCCGTAGGCATCAACGATGTTCTGGAAACCAGTTGTGAAGGAGTTGAGGGGAAACAGAGTAGGTGGAGGAGTGGAGGAAGGCAGGCGGTTGTAGAAGGAGTCAACCCCACTTCCACTCTTCCTCTGAGGATGGAGAAGAAGTTTGGAAAAAGATGGGAGAGCATTATACTCAGTCATTTATGTAAAATCTCCTGGTCTACAACTCCATGTTTCTGCTGTCCGGTTGTCTTACCCCTCCCTCTCTCAGAGCGCTCTGCAGTTCAGGCAGCTTGGCAGTGGGACACCAGGCTTCAGCGATCAGGCATTTGTCTGTGACTGAGGGGCTGCAGAGATTCAGTACCATCTGGATCGCCTTGCACTTCTGGACTCGTACCTTCCACTGAGGCAAAACAGCCACTGCACGCAACAACAGCTGCTGCAGGAAGGCCTCAGTTTGTGACAACACCTGAAGTACAGGAGAGGGAAGTGAAAGGAGAAAGGTGTTGATCCATAAGATATGTAAGAGATGTAATATTTAGCTCTTTAAAACCCACATTACTGCAATGTTTCTTGTATTCTTTTTTGTGTGTATCAAACAAAAGAGGGTAAAAGCTTATGATTGTATCAAAGTAGCAACAAAATCAGTGTGCTTTTATGAAGATGTAATACACTCACTGATTTGATGTCTTCAATTCTGCCTTGAAGTCCCTGGAGAATCTCCTCTCTCTCAGCAGAGCTCTCAGGATATGCAAACGTCTGTGTGCGGAAGCTATGAGGTGGAAAAAAATCAAAAGAAATTCACTTTTAATAGACAACAGTGTGTAATTCAACAATTAAAAGGGGAAGCACAGATTTTCCCACCAGTCACATATCTTCTTGACTTTCTGTCCGATCTGTTCTCCCCAGTAGGAAATGAGGAACACCGTCCACTGTACCATTTCCCCCTGCAAACGTAGAAACAGTAAACAGCTGTAATATATTACCCATAATGAAACTTGTTACATGTGACAAATCATCAGAGACTATCTCTGGACTAGAAATAACTCTCATATCTGTCTTTCAATTATAATGCAGTCTCTCTGTCTCTGAGCTCTCACCGTGTCTGGGTGCTCAAGTCGATCCTCCATTTCTCTAAAATCCACGATAATATAACCGCGACATGCCCGCCATAACAACCGTTCAAATGAGGGGACTTTCCAAGGATGAACCACTCCAGCAACAAAACTGAGGGAGAGGAAATATAGGTAAAAATGTGTCAAATGTAAATAAATTTTAAAAAAAGATTAAACACTAAAGAGAAGTTTTGGTAAGCGAGTTGTACCTGAGGTGGACATCTTGGCGGTTATCAAACAAGCCTTGGCTTTCCAGCACTTGTGGCGGTGCCTGTGGGAATATGACAAAGGAGAAGATTTTATTGCAGTGTGTTTTCTACAGCACAGTAATCAAAAGAAAAGCTGATAATGATGCAGGAACTGTTGTAGGAGTAAAATTTTTTAACAACCTGCGAGGCTGTGAGAGAGTGTGTTCTGGTCAGAACGCCTTTGTACTGACAGAGCTGAGTGAGCTGAGCCCGAAGACTGTCTCTGTTCCTGGACACCTAATGAGAAACACACACATATGACTTCCCATCAGTCCAAACAGTTCATCCTTTTCTGATGGTGCAATAAGAAGAGAACAGGAGCTCTTTGTTTAATCATCACAGCCTTGTTTTAGATACTCACCTCTTTGAGCTCTCTGGCCAGCCTCTCGCTCTCCTCCTCTATGGTGATCAGTTCACGGGGCTGAGGGGCCGAAGGTGTCGGGCATGGAGGCGGGAGGGGACCCTGCAAAGGTGGAGACAGGGAGCGACTGATCTCCTGCTCCAGGAAGGCTGAAGGGCAAATAAAGAAGGTCAGGAGGGGGCAGATGGAGAATCAGAAAAAAACTAACAAATACAGAACATGCCTGTGGGGAACAGTGAGTCAGTACTTACTAAAAGTTTTCTCGAGTTCCTCGCATCGTCTGACTTCACCGACAAACTTCCTCTGAAATGCGTTCACATTTGGATTCAACTGAAACATCGGAGCACAGGGGAGAGGCAGAGGGCAAGAGGGTTATTCATGCTCATCTGATTAGAAGAAGAGAGGAAGGAAAATGTTGCTGTATCTAACTGACACAACTCAGATACGCAGAGGCTGCAGATTCCAACAAACAAGACAGTCACACACAGGTGTAAACAGATCAACAAATGTGCTCAGAGGTTGAGGATAAGAGCCAAAACATATAAAAATACGTCTGAAACTAACCCGTCACTTGCAAGTCTAGTATTTTAGGCAAAATAGTTGCACACAGAAAAGAGTTCTGGCCAAAAGCAGTAGCTCAACATCTAATCAGTTTGTATTTTTTTGAGCTTTGCCCCACAAGGCAATGAATCAAGAGCAAAAATAGTTTGGGTGACTCACGTCTCTGAATTCAACCAGGCCCAGCTCTCCCAGCTCACTGACACAGTTGTAGGCCGAGCCGGACTGAAGGAAAAGCTGCACCAGGCACACTTCCTCGCTGCGAAACATGGAGCCCATAGCTGTCTGCAAAACATCAAGGAAACAAATCTAAATTAATACCTTCTTTTAAAAAGGTCTGACAATGAGCCAAAGAGCAAATGAGAAAATGTAGAGAAGAGAAGCAGTAAATATAAAAAAATAAAAAAAAATAAAAAAAAATGTCGACAGGTGGCATCTATTTTCAGCTGGGACACTAAAAACTGCAGAAGTTTATTAGTGGAAACCGAAGAAAGCAGAAGTGCTGAGTCGAGTCCTCCTGACTGTGATAAGGTGGGATTTCCATTCTTGCACAGACGTGTTTCTGCCGATATTACAAGCTCACAGTTCTTTTTCAG
Organism: Amphiprion ocellaris; assembly: GCF_022539595.1. Lineage (NCBI taxonomy): Eukaryota > Metazoa > Chordata > Actinopteri > Pomacentridae > Amphiprion > Amphiprion ocellaris. The sequence goes on from NC_072778.1 coordinate 20,115,170, forward strand.
TTGTGAGCAAAACCCTGGAACTAATCCTTTAACCCTTAAAAACAATGCATGTGTAGAATAAACTGTCAGTTGACAGTTGATTACTTTCAACCAGCTAAAACTGAGGCAGTCAGACAAATGGATGGTTAAAAAAAAAAAGAAGCTTTGAGTGCGGTTTCACTTTATGCTAGATTTATAAACTGTGGTAACTGGTGCTGTTGAACTGTGCTGCATTATCATCACGCTAACCTCGCTGACACAAATGAGGGGGACAAGAGACAGCCTTCAAAGTGACCATGACTCTGGATCAGCACCTTTCTAAGAGTTTCATCACAAACTGAGCTTTGTGACCTTTATATAGGTCATAGGTTTTGCAGTGTCAGCCCTGCACTTATTTTTTGCAAGAGTGGCAGGGACTGTTCTTTACAATGCTAAAAAGGCAAAACAAAAAAAACTCAAATCGCTCTACATCTATTTATATCTGTCATTCCGATTATGCATTAAAGCTCCATAAAACAATATAACAGTTAATCAGAAGCATTAGGATCTTATTTTACAGTTCATAACAGTCTGATCTGCTTACTGAAGTCAAAATAGTGTTTAATTATGGAAGTTTTTCGATTTCTTACAGCAGGGTATCTGCAGTAGCGACAGTATTGTGTTTACAGATTCTTACCATAGCTACATATAAAATGTGACCTTTCTAATCATTAATGACAACAGCCTACTATAAATGAAAACCCATTTTATTGTCTTATTGTAAGCTGTTGTAGCTAGATAAACTGTTATTTGGCAAAGGACAGAATATTCAGTTTTGTTTTTTTAATTTTTATCAGATACACAGTCCTATGATTACAAAGAGTTACTTTTTTTCAGATGTATTGCCCTCACCGGCACCTGCATGTCTCCTCTTGGACTATTTACAAAATGAGTCACCCAAATCACTATGTAATAAAATTAATGCAAACAAGTCTTACCAAGTCACGCCTGTACATGTGATTTAAGCTATGTAAATCACATAAATAAGACTAATTCTAAGGCACACTGGTCTAGCAAGGATGCACTCTATGTGATTTCAAAGTGGGACAACGCACAGAAGGAAAGTATGACTTTATTCTGCCAGTGTCTCACATTTTATAATCATTTTACCATTAAAAAACACCGAAAATGGTGCATAATAAGATTAACGGCCTTTGTGTCTAACCATGTATAGATGTATCTGCAGTCTACTGGTGTACATAATAAACTGACAGTTTAAAATGTGTACTGAAAATGATTGAAAACTTGGTCTAACTTGACTTTAACATGACTCCATATCTAAACTACAAACTCGTCATTACACAGTGAGTCTATAAATTAAATAACGAAAATATACGGATGTTTTCTTGCATAAATAGTGACCTCCATACTGTCTGTCTCTGTCAACATTTTGTCGTCACACAGAAGTGAGTCACAGTTTCGTTTTTACCGACACACCGGGCTGAAGAAGCTAACGGTGGTCGAACAAAATGTGTAAACGTGAAGCTAAATATGCTTTAAAAAATCTATATGTATTAACTTTAGGTGGAAGAGCAGCGCGAGGTTTTGATTTGCGTCACGACAATAGCGGTGAATGAAGAAAGCCACAACAACACAAGAAGTACAGAATGGATGTCAGATATCCGACCTGGCTGTCTCTGGAATCCCGCTGGACTCCGCCGCGCTATGCTTCAGGCTGTCCGGCTCCGTACCGACTGACCGACCGTTGACCGTTTACCGGGAGGGAACCGACGTGTTTGTGAGGTTTACGAGAAGTTCTGCCGTTTCGTCTCGCACTTCCTGTTTGCCAAAGTCACGTTACTGCGGCCTCACGTGACGGTGGACGTTAGTCTCTCGTTTGGCCGCGAGAGGTCGAGATTTGCGCAATTTTAAACGGCGCAGAAGAAAATTAGCGGGTTTGAAGAGGTGTTTAAAAGTCAAGGAGAGTTATATTTCATTTTTTACTGTTTTAATAGCACTTTACACCAAATATGGAGCGGTTGATTTGGTAAACAATGGTTGCTAGGCGACAGTATAATGACAAACAGCGGGCTGCCATTGAACTGTTTGTACAGTTATTATTATTATTATTATTATTATTATTATTATTATTATTATTATTATTATTATTATTATTATTATTATTATTATTATTATTATTATTATTATTATTAGTATTATTATTAGTATTATTATTATTATCAATAATAATAATAATAATAATAATAATAATAATAATAATAATAATAATAATAATAATAATAAATTGGAAAAATTATTGATGTGCTTTATACAAATATTAATTCAAACAAATAAGTAAGATCCCGCTTATTCAACAAGAGAAGATAACTTTCTAATTTTTTATTTTTTACTTCAAAAAAAAAAGACTGGATCAAGACCGTACTGTGCTATTGATGGTGGGATTTTACATATAAGTGTATAAATAATTTACATACAATAGTATTAATAATTGTAATCATTAATAATGAGGACAAAGCCTGCAAAAGTTACATTAAATACTACTTTACCTGACTATTATACATACTATGGCAGAGACCCTACACTGTTAGTAATTTTGATGGGCAAAATAACTAGTTTTACAATAAAGCTATGACCTGAAGGTATAGTAAATAATGAAATGTAACCTAGTTAATATAAATATTATGGCTAAGACTCCACTACACTGTGAATAAAAATAAAAATTAACTTGACTTTACAGCTTAAATTCTGACCCTACATAACTGTACAAGAGAATGCTGTCACTCCTGCTTTATCTCTGAACCAAGAAACAACACAATTTGTGCCAGAAGGAAAACGTTTAAATATGCAGATTATGCATTTTCTAACTAAAAATACAATTACTGTTCATTTCCAGAACATATATCTGATGCATAAAGCCAGCTTCAAAACAGTTTAATTTTGTTGTTTGTATATTCGAGCCAAAGGTTTATACAGAGAGGAATTTGGATTATCTATTTTTCTGACTCCATGAATCAAAAGCAAATAAGTCAGGGGGATGAAATCCATTTTAGCCATGTTAATATGAAATGTTGTATAAGTTAGGAAGTGAATGATATATGAACACACCCTTCTGTTTAGGTGGGAATAAAACTGGAAAAATTGGAACTGAAGGGAGATTTCTGGCACAGCATATAAGAAAATTACCTTAAAGCTATGTATTATTATTGAAATCTACAGACACCTACAGAAAGTGCCCTGCTTTACGTAAAAGTGCTCTGTTCCAAGCTGACATCCTGCTTTTATAATATTACTGTACAGTAAATATTATCACAAAAATGTACTTGAAGTATATAACAAGTGCTCAGAAATATCACTGTTCAACTACAATATATCATTAAATTATTATTACTCCTGTATTCCTGTTAAAGCAAGAATATGTTTTGGTTGGTTAAAGCTGAGCTTATATACCATTTCATGCAGAACTACAGATACTGATCATTTTCTTTATGGATTAATCTGCTTCATTAATTCATTGGTTGTTTGCCTCGATCTTAATAGCAGTCAATTCTGTCAAAATCAGTTAATCATCAGAATGTTTTAGCTGTTCTTCTACACATTGTTGGGCAGTTTCATAACATTTAATACAATTTTCATGTTTTGTGTTTAAATCAGAATTTTGAAAGCAAATACAGCCATCAGACAAATGTACAGAAGTGCAGTGTCAAACTCATAATTAATTCTTCACAATGGATCTCAAACATCAGAGTGAAGTTGCAATAAAAAAAAAACACACATTTGGATGTAAAAGGTTGCTTTACAGTTCAATATAGAATATCTCAGAGCATCTTTACTGCCAGCTGGCTAAGAAGCACTTAGTAACAAACTTTAAATTTGTGCAACCTTGTAAAAATATTTTTACAGTTGAAGACAAATACATTCAAAGGAGTGGATCCAACAGAGTCAGAAACTTGAGGGCAATACAAAAGATTTTTTATTTTATTGTAAAAGGGCAGAGGTGCAGCAGGTGAAACAGCAAGTAATGGGAAATATACAATTGTAAAAAAAAAAAAAAAAAAGGAAAAATTTTCAAACAAACAGGAAATAAAACAAGGAAAGTTAAACATTATTACATTTTTCACAGAAGTTTACGAATCTCATACACCTGCTCATCTTGCACTTTACATAACTACAGCTGTAACTTAATCTTACCCTAAAGGTATCATAATGAAGCTGCTCTACATTAAGAGGCAAAATAGATAATCACCAATTATAGTTTCTGACTGTATACATTTAAGAGATGTATCACAAGCGACTTCTGAACCCACCCCACACACGCATAAAAAGAAAATTCTACAGTAAAATTATAATTTCTGGCAAACAGAACAGAAATTTTACACTGAAGTTGCAGCTCATTACACATCATTTAGATTTCAAACTTAGAAAGCCAGCAAACATGTTGCTATATTAACCATGTTGCTGTGGTTTCATTGGATTTCTTCCCTGGACATGAGGACTAAAACACTAAAGAAGCAAAGGTAGCAGTGATTTTTTTTTCCTTTTTCTAATAATGACCGTGTCCAGTATGGTGACTGCTCGGGCGGAGATCATTCTAAACTCCTCTCCGTTGTTCTCCTCCCTTCATTCTGAATTTAACCTTTTCTACAAACTGTAAAATTTGAGACTTCTGTCCATTCCTGCAGAGGTCAGGAACTGAGCATTCTCTCCAAAGGCCACACCGGTCACCAATCCTGAGTGGTCTGCAATTTGAAAAGAAAAATAATAAAAATCAAGGTTAAACAAAGTCTGGTAGTTCCTCAAAGTTAAAGCCTTCTCATATACATAGTGGATAAACACTTGTAAAGAGAGTGATGTTGTTTTTCCCTCACCTGTGAAGTTGAGGACCTCAGACCATTGCTTGCAGATGTAGACACGGATGTCAGAGCCTCCTACAGCCAGGTACGTACCACTCTGATCAAACACCAGGGACTTCACCTGAAACACAAAAACAGATGAGTAAGATTCAGAAGCACAGAGGGATGAAAACAGTATAATTCCACTGTTACTGCAAATTGTCACTGTGTTGTGTTTATTCACTTCCTTGCCTTCTTGTAGAACTGGAGGAAACCTCTAACTTAGTTCTCTAAACCAACCTACCACCCAGCACTTTGACATTTAATTAACACGTATCTTAACGCAGATATAAACTAATAATTAGAAAATTAAACACAGTTATAAGCTGCGTCCGTTTGACTCCAGGATGTCACTGCATCCAGTAAAGAAGTAGCCTCTATTCTCTATGCTAAGTTCCCTGCTCGCTGGCTAAAACATCCCTTTTAGTGTACAGCAATGACCATTGTATTGTATTTCTATCCAGTTCTAGGCAGCAAAAAAAGTTCTCCAAATGACAAACCACTCATTTAGAAAAAAAAACATTAATATTGCATTTTTTTTTTTACCTCATAGTTGTTGTCCAGAGTGATGGTCTTGAAGTTCTTCAGTTTCCTCAGATCCCACAGTTTCAGAGAACTATCCTGGGCACCTGGAGCACAGAATCCCACATGTTAAACACACACTTAAATATAGTGTTCCAGATGTCTTTAGTGAAGAGAGACAGGCAACTCTTTTGATATTCCTGCAACTTTACAGCCTAGTACACAACATAAAAACAAAGTTTAGCAGGAAATATTGTTTAAAAAAAAAAAAAAAATGCAGTTAGTAATATTAACCTGTGGCCAGGTAGTATCCATTCTCAGAGAAAGCAATAGAGGTGACAGGTCCAGAGTGGCCGGGGAAGTTGGCCACGTTAGTGCGCTCTTTCAGATCCCAAATCTTGATTTGGGAATCAGCCGTACCGGTGCCAAAAATGAGACCATCAGGGTGGAACTGAGCACAAGTGAGAGCTGGGGGATGCAAATGGAATCATTACGACCTGAAAGAAAACTTTTATTCTGACTGCCAAACACACAAGTGACTGTAGCACCACTTACCGCAACCAGCACTTTCATCTGTAACTTTGGTGAGGACTCTACCAGTTTGGATATCAGAGAAGGCCCAGTACTGCAAAGTAAAACAACTTGTTAGCATGGTGAAGCAGTTGAACAGTGGAAAGACTGTTTATACTGCATCAGTCAGTAATTCATTTCTTCAAGCAGTGCACACACACACACACACACACACCTGATCCTCAGAGGAGCTGAGCAGATAGTCTCCAGTAGCATGGAGGGACAGACCGGTGACACCTGCCTCATGGGCACGCACCACTTGTACACAGCTGCCCGCGGTGACGGACCACACACGGATGGTGGTGTCTGGAGATGCAGAGAAGACCACAGACTAGAGGAGAAAAGACAATGAGAGCGTGAGGAATGGTGAAAAGTCAACAATAGATTACCATAACAACCATGTTTGGCATTTCTCCTAATAGAGTTAACTCTCATTGTAAATTATTTGGTTATCGGAGATTTTTTTCTCATTGATGTATCAAATAGACTGAGAAAGTTTTACCTGAGATGGATGGTAAATGACAGAGGTGACTTTCTTGGTGTGACCCTTAAGTGTTGCCACAATCTGCTCCTCGTTCTTGTCAAATACCACCACGTTCTTATCAGCTCCACCTGAGAGAACACAAGAGTTTTGATTTCCTATAACCGACTCTTCATATTTTGTCTATCATGCTATCAAATCAAATCAGATGTAGTCATTGTACCTGTGAGCACTTTGTTAGTGTCTGAGGGACACAGATCCAGAGCCAGAATACCAGGCACACTGGCACTATGAAGACCCTGAAGGCAACAGAAGACAGAATGTTTACAAAATCTTCAGCAAATAACTCACAGAAGCAGTTGCATTCTCCTGATTATGCAGAATCAACACTTACAGCGTGGGAAGCCACTTGGCGGTATTTGCTGAGATCCTCAGCTCTAACCAGCTCCTCTGGGACAGTTTTTCCTCTCTGGAGAAACACAGTTAAGCCATTAAAAGGAGCGTGAAGGTAAATTACAGATTACTATAATGGTAAGACTTGTGGTAAAATAAGGATGAGATATACAGCATAAGTGAGGCTAAATAAAGGAGAAATATAATACCTTCTTTCTCTCTGTAGTGAGGATAGTGGCCTTGTCTTGGAGCTGTGAACAGAAAAAACAGAATACTCACACATTGTCTAAGAAACATCTTAGACAAGCTAAAGAAAATGACATGTTATGGCCAAATAATGATGAATGTGGGTAAAGGAAATGAAAACCTTACCTTCTGGATGATCTCTGGGGTCATTCCCACCTGTTCATTAATTTCCATAGGCTCTCCACCAGCACCCTGAAATACAGAAGGCAGAATTAGAGACTGCTGGAAGAAACTACGGCAAAAGGTGATGTAGGCATTTTTGATCAGTGTCTTAACAGCTTGAATTAAAAGTCAGTGACTCACTGCTGCAGTTGGCTGAGAGGCAGGAACTGCCTGAGGGGCAACCAGTCCAGCTTGAGGTTTAAGCGTGGCAAGAGCTGTAAGAAGGAAAAAGGCCACATGAGAAAATGCTGTAGCATTACTATCTACAAGCTCATGTTGATGTGGCATGTCATTTCTATGACGGAGGTATAAAAAGACCTTGTACATGCTTCACAATTGGAACTATGCCCTTCAATTAAGGCCAAAACATTTGCTATCAACCCACCTTCTCTTGCAGCCGTGACCTCTTTGGTGAGTCGAGCAATGACTCTGCAGGCGGCATCATGTTGATAGAGGGCATGTGAAAGTTCCTGACGAGTGGTCTGCAGCTGCTGCCGCAAGGTGAAACTGTGGAGCATAACAGCATCCTAGAACACAAAAAGAGAAAACAGGATCCACTGATGTATCCAGTTGTATCTCTAAAATAAGAAACATAAAGGAACAAGGCAAAAACAACCTAAACCGCCAAGTTGGCTCAAGACTCCTATTGTGGCTACTCATTTAATTTGCTTCTTATGTTCGGTTACTTTTTATATGTTTAATTACTTCATTATTTTCATTAAATTTGTGACCTTGACTACCATTAAAGGCAGCATCTAATAAAATGTATTATTCATGCTACTAATACTACTATCACAGGAAAAAAATGCTAATTCAAAGCAGAGATTCTAGGAAACATTTACAGTGTGAAGGTGGTGTGGTAACTCCTCAGGGTTAACAAAACTTACCCACTCATCTTGAAGGGACTTGAGAATGGCAGGAATACTCGTTGCTGATGGAGCCTTTGGTCTGATAGGATGGGACACTGAAACAAAGAAAATTTGCTCATTGCAGAATTCATTAGGGCTACAATGAATACTTGGTTAGGTGTCAACTATTAAAATAATCACTTTCCAATTTTGCAAATCAATTTGAATTTTTTTTTTTTTTTTTTTTTTTTTAAAGAAAAACACCAGAAATCCCCAGATTCCAGCTTCTTAAGTTTTAATATTTTCTGGCTTCTTTACTCCTTTATGATAGTAGATGGAATATCTGTGAGTTATGAGGTATTGGTTCATTTCTGTATTGCACTCGCCTCTATTTCATTTTTCATTACTCTTATGAACAATTAAATCAGTCTATAATGACTCAAACTACTCTTCTTGACTACCTACCACTGTAGATATCATATATTACACATCTGTTATGATTTCCATTAAAGGTCGCTCTCTGCACTATCATTCACCTACCACATGTATACAGTATGCATTAGTCTGTGTTTATTGTCATTAACTGTATTTATTCCCACAATCAGAACCTGCACCATTTGCACTAAACTTGTGGTTCACTTTAAAATGCTCTCTCACACAAATCTATGGATGTACATATTGGTTAAACAGCCATTTTCCTTTCTTTAGCACGTTGGCCTTACCTAAATGAAAGTTTTAGTGTAACTACTTTAAGCGCAAAGAGAGAAAAAGAATCAAATCCTCAGTTAAAATTACGACTATGCTTACTTCAGCTTCCTATACCAGCACCGCAATTTACAACAAAAACTGACTGCTATAACCTTAAAGAGGATAAATCACAGGGTTGCTGTATTAATCTGCATTAGCATTAACTTGGTGCAGCGTCTTTTGAAAGTCTCCCATGAGTTTACCTTTGATATCTACGAGCTGCTCCTCGGATAGCGGCTGTCCGTTCATCGGGTCTGTTCCATTCTCTGCGATGTACTTCTCGATCAGTCTTCGCTCAAACACCTGGTTGGACACCGGGGACACGCACGGGTGCTCCGGCACCTCGTTGGAGACTGGGGGAAAAGTGCAGTTACAGCTTAAAAATCACACGACTCCGATAGTAAAATAACCACAAACAAGACCGGTGAACTGTCTCAAGTGGAAGGCGGTAATGCATGGCCGCTAACGTTAGCTAGGTCAGCTAGTAGCATTAGCACGGAGGCTAGCTAACCAGCACTGCCTCCGTCATATCAATGAAGTCGGCTTCACTTACTTGCACAAACCAAAGACATCTTCCCGACACAGTCCGATTGGTCTCTTCTTTACCGTGAATTATGCTCGCTCCGTGCTTGGTAGTTATTAACGCTAAAGGGTACACTTTACTTATGTTTTGCTCAAATTAGAAGTGGCACGCTGTCCTTTCATTGCCGCTATAAACGGAGCTTCTTCTTCTACGCTTTGATTTAGAGTCAAACCTCTGAGTTCCTGCACTGCCCCCTACAACCGTCTGACAAAACTGACTGAGCTTCTAGTGACAGCTGTGTTTCTCAGTTTTTGTGTATCTTTTCCACACACATCCTAGTGTATACAGCAGCTGCTTTTATCTGGACAGACAATCCCAAAGTGCAAATACGCCAAAGTTTTTGGCCTTCTTCTTACTTGCACTTCGTAGCTTAAGCCATACAGGCACTTCTAGTGTTGGTTTGATGTGTTTGATATGTCTCATGGCCAGGTTTAGCCTGTAATTACCATGATTTTTGGCTGGGTTTTTAATTTAAAATCAATCAATGCATTTTTTTGCAACTACCCTATAAGTTTAGTCTTCAAAATATAACACCCATTAATGGAGTCAAGACATTTTCATGTACTAATAACATTTCAGCTGCAATTTAGGTGCAACCACTTTTTGTAGGTAGAAAACTGCATTATATGAGTTGAATTAATCCTTTAGAGTTATCTCTATCAGTAAAAACAGCCAGATTGGCTATAATCCAGGGAACAGAGCAGGTAAAATTATGCAGCGATATAAGGATAACACAGACAGCAGTCACTTTTTGGAAAACAATAATGTTAAACACACTACTGTGTTCATGAAAACGTACATTTGTCCATTGGTCTGTCTGTCTGCTAGCAACACTACTCAAAAATGGACTAACGGATTTGGACGAAATTTTCAGGGAAGGTCAGAAATGACACAAGAACCACCTGATTAGATTTTGGTAGTGATGCGGCTTATAGTCTAGATCCACGGATTTGTTAAAGATTTCTGTATCACTGCAAGATAGCAACAGTGCGTCACTGTAACTATGACAAGTGAACACGACGTCAGCTGTCTGTTGATGATCACAATTGTGATCCTACTACAAATCGACCGCTGCGGACTTATCGGGACTTATCCATCAGAAATCATACGACTGAGAAGCCTTGGCAGAGTACTGCGCTCTGAGTGCTTTTCTTGTTATATACTTCATCTTTAGGTCCAAACAAATGTACACATCAAACATGCAGTATATTGCAGGGATCATCTAAGGTGTGTGAGTTAAAGAGAAGTTTTATTGTTTACGAGATGACATGTCAATATTGCAAAAACTATCACAAGCAGCAGTCCAACTTTGTCGCTAATGGAAAGATTTGGTGGAAAGATATTCTCCTCTACACAAAGTTTACAGATTAACAGGCTATTGCAGTATTTAGTGAAACATAACTATTACTAACCTCGAAGGTAAACACACTACACCTGCAAAAATTATTAATCTGCAGAACAGACACATAACATGATATTGTAGAAGTTAGGAATGGTCAATACGACTGGTGAGTATTTCAGTTAACTCTATATTGCTGTACAGTACGTAAAAATTCTCTTTTGCAAACTTTAGTACCACAATTCTAATTTCAACATAGCCCTAGAGATCATAGTACACACAAAAAATACACACAAGTACTGACAGTCAGCAAATACAGTGCAGATCATGTTGGTCCTGAGGGTCTGGAGGTAGGTAACAGCAGGAGATTTCAGGAGCACCATCAGCCAGTAGAATATCACACAGGAAGGTTAATGCTCAACTCATGCTTCAGAAAAATTACACAAAAGTATCACAAGTTATTTTCATATCAAACCGTTAAAACTGTGCAAAAGGCACAGGTGGGGTCTTTCTTTTCATGACTTCTCCACACATTATGTTTCTTCTTCCCTTGTTCCGGCCCCAATTCTCCTTTTTATAAGAAGTTCAGTTTCTTTGACGTGTAAACACTGCAGGATTCAGACGAGTCCGTGTCCAGTGGCAGTGTAGAAAAAAATTCTTGCGATTTGCTCCATCTTTCCTCATCTCCATCTTTCACAATCTGGAACTGAACGCAGCCCTCAGAGGAGTGGAGGCAGTCTGAAGCCCCAGGTACAGAAAAGGAAATCCTTCTGTCTTCCTCATTTGATTGATCCCCCTAGAAAGGAATGAAAACACTCATTTAAAACAGGATTTAGTCTTTGATATGCAAATCCTCACAGCTAGAGTGCAGCAGCTACTGTGTTACCTCAGCGGCTAAATTATGACTCGGGGAGCTCTCAGCTGTCATTCTGAGCACTTCTTGGTTCTCTGCTCTTGGAGTTCCTACTCTAACAGGAGAGTAACTCTGGAAATACAAATAAAAGCACATAGACTTAATTCAATGTAACAGTTTGAACCTATTTTTCACTTATTTGATTCAGTTAATCAGCCGTACAGTGTGAGCAGGACTGGCTCCTGGGGTCCATTTTCTTGGTGTTCCAGGCTGCTGTGGGGGAGTGTAGTAGCCTGAGGACTGGTGATAGGATTGACTATAGTCCTGCAAACACAAACACACACAAACATTTACAATCAAAAAGAATCCAGGACAAAAACAAAATGAAATGATGTAGATTGTACGCGTCGTTTTCTTTAAACCTCTCAACTGGTGCACATGTATTACTTTTTGAAGCTTTATCACACGTTCATCACATCTTCACATCCACAGAATTATAATTGAAGGTTCGAGATTAGGTGCCAAAGATTAGAGCCTATTTAGGGACTGATGAGCGGAATCTCTCTATTTTTAAACCTCTGATATCGTTGATCAGCTATCTATCTTCACTAAGGCCTTCAAGAAAAAGTTGTGCTTATGGGTGTTCAAAATTTCATCCCAGGATCTGCAGTTGATTTTTAAAACTGATAGTGTCAAAAAAAATCTAACCTGCACGTGAGGTATGCCACAAAAATGATTTATGTAAAAAGAACAAAAGAGTAAAACTACAGTTTGTCAGGAAACATACAGGAACAGACCAGGTCTTTCAGAATAATGTGCTCTGGACAGAAAAATCAAAGATAGAGAGTTTTTTGGCCTTTGCTTATAAACATAAAAAAGACAGATTTCAGGATCTGAACACTCATATGTCCCTTCTGTCAGCTGAGACTTACTGATCACAAAACAGCCTCAGACCCACATTGCTCTCCAACCAACCGCAGTCAGTTCAATTATTACATTAACAAAAGATGCCAATCTGAACCATTAGAGGAATAAAACCAAAATAAACGTCACCAATATCTGAGCCTAAACCATGCATATAGATAGGCTGAATATCTCTTTGCTTTCAAAGATGTAAAGCAGAGACAGATTCTGACCAAACACAGATTCAGTGACCACAGTTGAGCCCCAGCAAAATGACGACACAAGAAGTCGTGGCATCCAACAGAGGAAAGAGTTCGTGGTCACTGCATGGCAGGTGAGGAAGAGGCAGAGATGAAAATCCTCTTAAATATAACAATTACCATCATATAAGACAAGAATACTGTAAAAAGTTGGATTCCTTAATCCCAAAGACGGCAAAGGATTTAAAAAGATCTCCACGTTATCAAAGCTACATCATTCCACTGTGAGGAAAATCATCTTCAAGTGGTTTAAATTTCAAACCAAGCTGTTTGATGCAAAAAGAAAAGAAAAAATAATCTCAACACAGGATCTGCAGGTAACTGTTTGCATCAAAATGCATGTTATAATCAGAAAGATACTGTGCTAGTCTGACTTGAGTGGGAGGTGTGCCTGCAAAAAAAGCTTTGCTGTTTAAAAGGAAGATAAGAGCAAAACCATAGTTAACATACAAAGATAGAGTTTTCTGGTCACAGTGTAGAGCAAATATATCTCATGGTTTGGAGTTACTTTGCTGCCTCTGGGATATGACAGTTTGTAGTCATTGATTCAACTATAATTCTGCATCATATCAGAGTGCTTAAAGCTAACATGAGGCCGCCTGAATAACGGTCCTATGCTCTTCTAAACAAATCCACCAATGAACGTCTCACAAAGAAGAACTGGAGGGTGAAGGAACTGCCTCGTCAAAGCCCAGATTGGAATCACAGTGAAATGCTGTGGGGGGATTTGAATTACAAATAGGAATACATGCAAAAAAAAACAACAACTCATACATCTTGCAAATTAAGGAATTGTGCATGGAAGAGGAAAAAAAAATCAGCCAGCTGATGTCACAACACAAGCAATGATTCTGTTATTTCTGATGACTTTCTTTTCCACAGAAGACTGTTACAGATATTGACATATAAAATGGATGAAAAGTTAAATTTACATGTGGCGTTGCATATCACCTGTCTCTGTTCACACTGCTTCAAAGATGACCAAATGTTTGCTTGTCCAAATAAAAAGCAAACCATTTCCATTATTTTTTTCATGTGGCTGTATGTAGAAAGTAAGAGCACATCAAAACGTAGTTTAGCTTCCTTGTACAGAATGGGCAATAACCAAAAGCAGCAGGAACGGATGGAACAGTGTATTCAGATATAACAATATAATAATAACAATGAATGGTACAAATTCATGCAGCCATGGTGGGTCAGCAATGTAACTGTAACAATAAAAAATAACAATGCAGGACCAAGCAACCCCTTTTACGCTCATGCTTATTATTAATTCGTTTTTTTACACTGTAATTACCTTTTAACACGCTTTTTATTGTAAATACCAGTGATTTTACTCCTTTTTTGGAAATGTCAACAATTTGCACCTTTACTGTAAATAAAAAATCTTCAACTTTATTTCTTTATCTATCTATCTGTCTGTCTGTCTGTCTGTCTGTCTGTCTGTCTGTCTGTCTGTCTGTCTGTCTGTCTATCTATCTATCTATACAAGAAACAGCAGTGTTAAAGTAACCTGCTTCTCATGGTTTCCTCACCTGGATGTTAACTCTTGGAGGGTTGGCTGGTGGCGTTCGGTTTGTTCTGAAGCCAGCGATGATCTGTGAGAGGCTGCAGTTTGGATAGCGCTTCATGAACAGGATGAATCCAGCCAGAGACACAAACATGCCGGAGGGGACAGTGATGGACTTGAAGAGCGCTCGCCAAGTTCCCCCTCTTTTATCTAGTGAGATTATATGGCACAGATATTAGGACGAGTGGCGACTGTGCAGCAAAGAATTTAGATGGCGGAAAAAACGTGGTGCAAACTCACCGATCACCTGCAAGAAGGTGGAGGACACCAGGTTTCCATTCCCATCTCTGATTTCATACAGCCCATCGTGCCTGGAGGTCAGTCTTGCTATGACGACCTCAGTGATGGATCCGTTCCTGCTCAGGGAGATGATACCTCTGTAGCGCATGTCATGGTCCGTTATCTGGCCCTCACGGATCAGCTGTACCGGGCCACGCGGGGGTCTGGGGTCGAAGGGGCCCAGGGAAGATTCGTTGGGATATCGTGAGGGAGTAAAAATGAGATGGGCATGAAGGACAGGAAGAAATAATGGCAGGGTTAGAGACTCCTTGGTGAAGCGTGTCACATTAAAGGAGTGCCCTGCATCCATGTGCAGAATCATGAACAAAGAGTGGAGGATAATGAAGGAAATGTGGAGGTATGAGAGGGCACCACAGGAAAAAGAAAAGATCAAATTAAATTATCAGAACTCACAGGATGCTAAAGTTAAAGAAATTCATCAGTCAGCTTCTGAAAACTCGTGTTGGGCCTCTGCTCACCGCGAACGGCGAGGGTGCTGCGAGACAACACCTTCCCCAAGTCGTCTCTCATGGTGTAATTGCCTTGATCTGCTTGCGTGACTCTTTCTGCCACCCAGACCTTCCCCCCTCGCAGCAGCCGCCCTCGACCCGCGATGCTGGTTTCAGGGTCGGTCCGGTTCCACAGCACAACCGGCATGGACTCAGGTGGAGCACCTCGAGGTGAAAACTCCAGCAGGGTGCCATTTTCAGGGATGTTGTGTTCGAAGTTCTCGCCGTAGTTCCTGCGATACGGCTTGATGCATTCTGAAACAGGATGGAGAAGTAACAGAAATATTTTGAAGGGGCTGAAAGTAAAGTACAATTCTGAAGTAATATCAGTGAGTATTTAAAATTAATTATATTTCACCCATTTCAAGGAGTTATTGCACTTTGTATCCACTACATATATTTTCCAGCTGCTATAATTACTTTTCAAAGAGGAAACATTGTATATGCTAAAACACACGTCGCAATGTTGAAGATTTCCAAACCTTTTTCACCTTCGACCCTTCACAAACAATCTGTATAGTGCCCTTGGTTACATTTAACATCTAAGCTATTTCTGTTGAAAGAACTTGACCATGATTACATTTTCCAGCTAAAGTTATTTAAAGTTAAATTTAGTGATGCACGATATTAAATTTTCTGCCCGATACCGACATCCTATATTAACGTTTCTGATGTTGGCAATAACCGATATTACCGATGTCGATATTCAAATTTTGTTCACACTGAAAAACGAGTAAAAGTAAGCACTGTGAAAATGTGAAAAGTATTTAAAAGAAGCCTATACCGAATTAGACCACATAGTCTTCTTTATTATGTAACAAAAGTAAAACATATTTAAACATATTTAACGTTAAGTCCAGGACGATTTAAGTAAAAACACCTGTGAAATAGCAGTAATATCAAATGTAAAGGAAATATGTCCTGACTGTATTTTGACAAGGGATGTGCAAATTTTGTGCTACATATAATATTCTCAAACTATTACAAATGTCCCAAACACTGAAACAGCTATACTCCCACAAAAGCAAAGTAATTTAACTTAATTTTTTTTTCTTTTTAATTCATTCCTCTGTCATCTCAGAATCCTTTGGATATATTATGTGACCCTATGGCTGGTAACAACTGGACTAAACCACCTAAATGTTTATGAAGCAAATATAACTCACACCAGCTAAAACAGTAATATGCTTCTTTCATACACATCTGTAATGATACATTATTCTAACAGTCTAATAAATAATTCTAATATAATGACATATCTTTCACTTTTGACACTTTAAGTATGTTTTTCTGATATTATTTATGCACTTTTGCTCAAGTATAATGTTCTACTTGTATTTGCACTTGTATTAAATTAAATGATATAAATACAAGCGACAATCAGATAAGGATGAATGATCAAAGAGTGAAGTGAAGAAGATGTTGTAATGCTGGTGCTTCAAAATAAGAGACTATCATACCTGAAACAATGAGATGGACAGTCTCGTAGGTGAATCCAATGGACAGCTTGTTGGCATAAAGTCCCTGATCGCTGTGGGTCACTTCTTTGAGGACCAACGTCTTGTCTCTGGTCCACTCAAACCGCGTGTCTTTTACCTACAGTTGTGCAGTAAACAGGGTTAGGCAACACAACAAACAAACACAACAAAATAAGCACCGACATACTGGCACTCACAGCGGTTTTCTCCAGCAGGACGCGTCTCGGTCCCTCATCGTCTGGGGTAAAAGTCACAATTCTAGATGTCGAGTCCACCGGCAGACGAAACTCCTTCCCAACACACACCGTCTGGACTTTCTCTCTTTCACCTGTTGAGACAAAAAAGAACGTGAACAATCTCTCGACAGATCAATGTTTGTTTTCTAAGTGGATGATGAAATGCGACTGTTGACTCACCTAGTAACTCCCAACCTGTGGGCAGAGTATAATGAACATGTTTAGTTAGCTAATACTAGGCTGCACCATATAGAGAGCAAGACATCACTGAAGACACACTGGCACCACTTTCTAATGGAGTTTACAGTCACATTTGTGAAGATTTAAGGGCTAAAAAGCAAAAACTGATTAATAGTTCCAGTCAGGATTTAAAGTTGTGATTTCTTTCACCTTCTACGTTCTTTATTGCAAGTGTCATCTTAGAAATTATTGTTACTCTTTACACATGTAATACACTGTTTTTATATCTTTTCAAAGCACAATTTGGTCAGCTACAGCTTAACAAAACTAAGCATTTGTCATATATATATATCCTCTATTTTAAGATAATATTTATACCTGATGAGTGATTATTAATGTTTCAGGGCTGAAAAATAATTTCCACTGTCCATATTCTGTTTTATTATTCAATGACCTTCAGTTGAGTCAGTAATACCCACAAACAATCAAAAACAGGAGAAGGAACCACTTCAGAAATCCAAAAACAACAAAGAATTCACCCGTGTTTGTTTAAAGTCAATTGAATGACAAATCTGAACCGTCTTTTTTTGCTGTTTTTTTTTTATTACTGACTTTGTTTAGAGGGAATACAGATCCTCCAATGAACGTTTTGACATCTGACTTTCTGGAAAAGAGCTGCAGCTCATTGGACCATAACCCATTTTTTAAGGCCTTGTAGGATCTTGACAAAAGAGATGACATATGTTATGATTCTATGCTACATAAATAAAACTGAATTGGTAAAACCTATCGTTAGTTATGCTGCTGTAGGCCTCCCGAGATGCACTGAGCACCTCGACTCTACTTTCCTCTTACCTTTCTCTTTCCATACATTAATATGCCACCATTACATGTCACTAATTTAGCATTTTCTCACACTCTCTCTGGTCGGTGTTTTATCCTCTCTGCAGGTTTCCTCTGGAACTGGAGCTGCACATCACTGATCTCCAAAGTGTTTATCATTCTGTTTTCTGTTCTCCATCTGTTCTCCTGTTCTCTCTCTCCTCTGTACCCTAATCCCAACCAGTCCAGGCAGATGGCCGCCATCCCTGAGCCTGGTTCTACTTCCCGCTGTTGCTAAGTGACGCTTAAAGGAAACTTTGTCGGCTTTCTCTGTGTTTTTTGCTAAGTTTTAACCTTACAGTGTGAAGTGCCTTGTGATGACATATGATGTAAATTGGTGCTGTATAAAATGAATTAACTAATGCACATTTAAAACAGCAGATTTTTACAGATTACGTTATGCATATTTTAGGTGACTAACTAACTAACTTAGGCTGCTGATTTAATGGGCACTTGTTATATAAAACACAAGTAAATGATTGAATAATAAGCCACAAGTTGCAAAGCATGAAGACTAAAGGCATCTAAATTCCGTTGAACGTACCTGCAGCCAGAGGGAGGGTGAACAGTGCAGTGAGCAGGACCCAGGAGGACATCTTCTCCTGGGAAAGACAGCAGATTGTCTCATCAGTAAACAGCATTATCATTCATCCCCACCCTCCATCATCACTTAACAAGCTGCACAAGAGGCAGCTGAGGTGATGTGAGCGTCTGTGCAGAGCCAAATACTGCAGCCTGCTCGGACACATGCAGAAATCATCAGCGCTGTCACCCAACATGCCCTGAAGTCAGCTCCTCTCAGGTGTCCAGCATGTTTCTACCGCCTCCCAGCAACACGTACAGCGCCGCAGCGGCCTATCAAGCGGTCCCTGATCGATAATCAATACACGATTACACAGTCGGCGACGTATTTAACCGTGAGCTCACCTGCAGCATGGGTGGAAAACGCATCCACCGCTGGATGTTTGTTGGTGTTTCTGCTGATGGACATAAGAGGATATTATCGTCCTCCGCAGACCGCGCATGCGCACTGATCCCTCCTCCTGCTGCTGAGGCTGCGGCGGTCGGTCTGTATTCTCAGCGCCTCCTACGCAAAGTGCGTCATTTTGTTGCGTTATTTATTTATTTTTTTCCCCTTTGCGTAAATACAGCAAGAAAGGGTACAGTTACTAAGTCGGTACTCTTAAATGATAGATTGAACCTAAGATGTACTGAAGAATTTAAAGTAACAGGACAGAGGACAGATGCTGAATCAAGAAATGAAACTTTCTCTGCAGATAAATGTTCTGTCCTGGACTTCACACTGCACTGTTTGCATTCTGTGTCACTTTGTTTCTTAGAAATACCTTGGTATCACAATTAATAAAAGCCTCTTTTTAAAAAAAATGTTTTAAAGAAGTTGAAATTAAAATTGTTTTTCAGAAATAAATCCTGTTTTTCTTCTAATGCCAGGAAAATGACTTGTTGCTGCCACCTTCCTGTCTGTATTTGACTATGGAGATATTGTTTACATGAATGCCTCCACCCACTCTCTCAGACTGTTGGATGCGGTTTATCATGGAGCATTTATATTTATAACAGGTGTTAATGTAAACCTCTCACACACCACTGCTGCACTTTGTACTTCTTGGTTAACTGGTCA
This sequence comes from Amphiprion ocellaris, assembly GCF_022539595.1. Classification (NCBI taxonomy): domain Eukaryota; kingdom Metazoa; phylum Chordata; class Actinopteri; family Pomacentridae; genus Amphiprion; species Amphiprion ocellaris. The sequence continues at coordinate 20,134,721 of NC_072778.1, forward strand.
TCACCGTCCATGTGTAGACTTCTCCATTGGTATCATTTAATTTACAAATCCATCCTTGGTCTGCTGCTCACATATTTATCCTCCTACATGTCACGTAAACAGTTCAGCCACATTCCCGAGACTCCATTACTCTCACCGTCCCCTCAGTCCACACAGAGCTCAGCAAAATATGTTTTTCTTACTCTGCTCCCTCAACCAGGAACTCACTACAGCAGAGTCTAAAGTTGTCTGACTTGATTCCCCTGGGGGACTTTAAACATCTCTTAAATACTCTGGAAATATCATCTCTTAAAACTTGTCCTTGTTTCTACTATTTTTACTCTTCAACTTTTTTGCTTAGTGCTTTTGCACATACATTTTGTTGTGTTCTGTGATGAACCTGTCTGTCTGTAGCTCAGTGTTATATTGTATAGTTATTGTATGTTTGTCTAGCACAGGTCCCTTAGTGTTGTTTGTCAGTGACTCAGTGTTGCTTTGTTAGGTTATTTGAGGACAGATTTTTCTTGAGAATGAGACTCTGTGTCTCACTGGGATTACCTGTATAAATAAAGGTTAAATAAATTTTTAAAAATGTGTAAGATCAAACCAGCAGCCACATTATCAATTAAAGCTGCAAGCAGTCTTGAAAGGGCCCTCAGACGCCCACGCAGGTTGCAACGTGGCACACCTCGAGGTGTGGTGTATGTCGGGGTTTGGCAGAAATTTCCAGGAGTTGAGGCTTAGCTGATCAATCTCAAGGATTATAGCATAAAGTTTCTTGCAACGGTGCATGCATACATCTTCACTGTAAAATAAATATGTGCGGATGTGTATATATTTATGTGTGTATGTATATATATTTTTATATACATATATATATATACATATATATATATATGTATATATATATATATATATATTTTTATATACATATATACATATATATATATATATATATATATATATATATATATATATATATATATATATATATATATATATATATATTTTTTTTTTTTTTTTTTTTTTTTTTTTTTTTTTTGCCAGTTCTGATATGTATGCGAACTTTCATGAGTTTTTCAGCATGTTCAGGCCCTCAAAAATGCGATCCTTGTGGGCGAAAAAGAACTCCTTGCATCCCAAAATGGTCCGACTCGCTGTCAAGCGCTGCTCGGGCCATTACGGGAACTTCCTCTGGCACGTTTACGCAATAAAAGCGCACAACAGTGAAGCCTCGCCCATTTCATTTCTGTCTGGTCCGGACCACCAACGGACAAACCCGATCAGGTCAGTGCCAGGAAGGCGTGCTTGTTACTTTGTAGTGAGTAGAAAACATATTTCCTGCTCGTATTTTTAAACATTACGCACGATTTGCGCTCGACATCCAGATTTCTGCCCGAGTTTGAAGTGGCGTCGGTTTTGTTAGATGCTTAGGTCAGTAATTACATTTCAGGCACCTTTAGAAGAACAGAACCTGTTTTTACAGACTTTCTGAGGGTTTTCTAACATCACAAGTTAACTGACTTGTGTGACCTGAAATTGACCTTTTACTATACGACGTTGTGACGGAAGTAACAGGACAACCACAGTGCTGAGCCCTCTGCCAGACATGCTGCTGGTGCTTTTGACAGTTTCCACTCTCTTCTTAGGTGAGTAGAGCTCATTCACACATTCAGCCCAGCACTGGAGGTGTGACAGTATTTGGGATAAAGTCTGATAATGTTAAATCGTCTCTGCTGCGCACAAATGCTCCAACAGCTGTCTTCATCTGAGTCTCTGCTTCAGATGCTCTTTATTTCTTTACCTTTAATTAACCAGGGAGTCCCACTGAGATTAAGCATCTCTTTTACAACTCTTTTTTAAACAATATTTGCAGTAAAATGTGCAGTTTGCTGCTGTTAACGTTAATTATTGGTTCAAATTAAACAGAAAACACAAAAAACTACATCCACGACCAGCCATATAAATAATAAGTGCCTGGTACATTTGACCAAATGTGTCTCATTAGGAAATAAATGATTCAAAAAGCATCCAGACACTAATAAACAAATGCAGAAATGAACTTTAGATGCAGCTAGGCATTAATTTTTTTTTTTAAAATTAACTAAATTTAGTAAAATACACAGTGCTGGGAAAAGTATCTTCTGTTTAAGTATAGTTTGTCACACTTTCATATCAAACAAATTGGACGATGATTAAAAGATAACCCAAGAAAAACACAAATGCAGTTTTAAAATGCTGATTTTATTTTTTGAAGGAAAAATGCTGTCAAGTGCCATCTTGCCCTTTGTGAAAAAGTAACTGCCCCTTTAGCTATCTACCAAATGACCGAGTTCGTTTGGCAGGTGGGTTAAATTTCACCAGCCACACCCATGTGACTTGTTTAATTTAAACATCACTGAATATAACCTGTCTGGCAAGTAGCTAAAGAGTCTCAAAAAGCGGCACATGATGCCACGTTTTTGTCACACGTGGTCAGACACTGAGGCGCGCACATCAAGGGCACAGCAGACAAGTAGATTAACTATACTAAACTATACTGCAATAATAAAGATTTATTACAAAGATAGCGCAAATACAGAGCACACTGGACAGAGAACAGGATTATGGGAACTGATGTCACTGAGGAGGAAGTGCAGAATGTTAACCAAGATTCACTGACTGGAGTCTTTCAACAGTCTGGTGTGGAGTGGTGGCCTGAGCTCAGCTTTTTTCTCTCAGGAGATGAGTTACAGGTGAGCCCCTCCCCACCGCCAGTGCCCATGATCAGGTGTTAGCCCAGTGAGCAACACCTGCACATATTCCACACACACACCTCGCTCACCCCCACCTGGGGAGAAAGAAAAGGAGGGACAGGAGAAGGAGAAGGAGGAGGGGAAAAGGGAGAAGGAGGGCTGCCACTAAGCGGAGGAGGTGGAGGGCATGACAGTTCTAAAGAGATTAAAGAACAAATTACATTTATCAGTCTAGAGGCTTAAAAAATCATTGCTAAGGCTCTGGAACTCCAGTCAACCATGGTGAGAGCCATTATCCACAAATGGAGAAAACATGGGACAGTAGTGAACCTTAACAGGAGTGGTCGGCCCACAGGATTTCTCCAAGAGCGCATCGATATCTAATCCATGAGGTTACAAAAGAACCCAGACGATCATCAAAAATTCTGCAGACCACACTTCCCTCAGTTAAGGTCCATCTACATGATTCCACAAATAAGGAAGACACTGGGCTAAAATGGCATCCATGGAGATTAAAAGGTGCAAACCACTCCTGACCTAAAAGAACATAAAGATTTGTCTGGCAAAAAAAAAAAAATATATCTGTATGAGCCCCAAGACTTTTGGGTTAACATCCTGTGGACTGATGAGTCAGAGGTGGAACTTTTTGCAAAACATGGGTCCAGTAACATCTGGCGTAAAGCTAATACTGCATTCCACAAGAAGAACATCATACCAACAGTGTAGGTTCTGTTTGTCTAATATCAAATAAATGGAAATATTAGTTTTCGTGATCTGGAACATTCAAGTGAGAGTAATATGTACAATTAAAAGACATCAGGAAGGGGCAAATACTTTCTCACAGCACTGTAGATTCACAGATTCAGCACTAATTTATGTTTTATAGGTACCCTGTCACCTATCATGCTTCCTCTTTTTATTTAAGTGTTAAATGTACTTATTTTTTCCCTGTATATGACCTAATATTTACATGAAGTCACATTTCACTTCTTTAGTTGACGGAAAGTGTGTGAGTGTTACATGGTAGCTGTTCAACTTTTCATTGAAACTGAATGAGCTCCAGTCTACACAACAAACCATCAACATTAATAATTTAGTTTGAATTTCTCTATAGTGGTGAAATAAGTATGTTCTTCCAAAATACGTGAAAAAAGTCTTATGATTTTACACATGCAATACATTATGTTTAGGAATATGACATATTGAAATGATAAAAATGGCAAAATTCATGTTCGACTGCCAAAAACATTTTTTTGAGTGACCATTGTTTTGTAGATAAGCTATATATAAAAAATCAGCAGGGAAAGACCAGTGTTAACATGATGTTATTGTACATGAAGAACTGTAAGAGAACAAATGATCTAGAAGAGGAAAGACAGTGTTAGATTTTGTTGTAGAGTCATATGGAAATAAACAGCATTGCATGATGTTTTTACACTTGAGGGGCTATAAGAAGAAAAAAAAGTGTCTGTATTTCTGCTAATTTTGTTCATGAAGCCAGAGGTGTACATATTTATGAAACTGTTCTTAATTTTATTTTGTACATTTAGCACTTTCATACATTTACATTTCTTTACCAGTCAGTATCAGATTTATGGAAATTACTTACATGTTCTTAGATGCTTTGTGTCTGACTGATCATAATATTCCCTCCACCTGTCTCTCCTTGTCTTGTATCTTTCTGATCGAAGGCTCATCTGCTGACGAACATGAAGTCTGCTATGGCAAGAGTTTTTCGTTACCGTCGAACGTTATCCCTCCTTTATACAAAGGACCGTTGATCTTGAAGCCCAGTCGAGGGGGACCCATGAGAACAGTGATGGATAACGGGATGGTGAGCAGTCTCTGGTGTTCTGGTTTATACTAGGATCATTGTTGCTGTGTAGAGATGCAACAATTAATGCAACAAGTTAATTGTCACTTCTTTGATTAATTGGAAATGTTGTGGAAATTTGCTGCATCATGAATCTCAGAGAATACAAAACACTTTGCTGGGTTGTTGGTAGATTTAATATCGTATACGATATGGAGAATACAGAGTTCATAGAGATCTCAAAGGAGAAGAACAACTGCAACAGCTTTTACAGTGAATCAAACAGTCAGAAATTCCTTTTCATTGGTTAATATACATACGTGTCAGTGTAACTCCGTTATTAGTTTCATGCCATATAAGAACAGGAGTCCTTCTTCCCAAATCCTTCAAGGACTGTTCTGACACATGCTTCTATTTATTTATTTATTTACCTTTATTTAACCAGGAAGTCCCATTGAGATAAGAGATCTCTTTTACAAGGGAGACCTGGCCAAGGTAGCAGCCATACAAAATGTGAAAGTTATATAAAACAGATGCATGATATACAAATAAACAATAAACAATAAAACAAATTGACAGCTATTCAAGAACAGTGACCTCTCAAGAAAAACATTGACATTCCTCCTTCTCTGTATTCTTTGTGATACTCTTCAACTTATTAATGGATATCAATGTTTCTATTTCAAGAGTTTTTTGATGATGGATGATAGAAGAACGCTGTTTTACTAACATTAGTTCCACAGCAAGGACACATGTACATAAAATGGACTCATCAATAATAAATAATAATCCAAGAGATCATGGTTGATTTTACTTTCTCAGAAACTATTTTGATAATCGATTAATTGGTTTGAGTGTTTCTTTTTGTTTTTTTTTTGTTTTTTTTTTTAGAAAAATTGTCCAAATTCTCATATTCCAGCTTCTTAAATTTTAATATTTTATGGTTTATTTACTCTTCTATGACAGTAAACTGAATATTTTTGGGTTGTGGACAATAAAATGCAATTGATGACGTCATCTTGAGCTTTGGGAAACACTGACTGACACCTTTCACCAAACATTTTACAGACCAAAGAACTAATCGACCAATTAAAAAAATAACTGACAGACACAGAGTCGACTCTCTATGATAAGTAAATGGTTTTGTGTTTTCCACCTTTCAGGCAACAGAACCGCGCATCAAAATTTCCCCTGCCTCAGCAACTTTGACAGATGTGACAGAACATGATGAGGGTATTTATATGATCTCACCCCCTGGGCAGCATCAGTACTCGCCTTTCACGCTGAAGGTTTTGGGTGAGAACCTTTTACACTGGTGTTTAAAGAAAGTGCATCACATTTGGTATGTCACATTAATGACTAGCATTTCAAATGCAAAGGTCACAGTATTCGATAATAGTTCATAGAGCTTCTGCAGCTTTTATACAACAGTTTGATGAACCTAATATTTCTAGCTTAAATGTTATCAGAAGGCTTCAAGTTGCTTTAGTATTCTTTTTAAATGGACACTAAATAAGCGCCCTTATGTTGCTGAAAGTAACAGCTCATGTAACATTGCATTATAACCTGTGTGTCAACCTCAGCTGATGCAACAATCTGTAGGAAATAATGTCACATTTATGTTATCTGGACCATTAGTAAAATTTTGAGGGCTGATTCTTTTTATTTGAACACCAATATACTTTACATTTCTATCCCATCACAAAATGTTTATAGGGGTAAGTATTTGTTTTTGTCATGTGTAGTATGAAATATGTTACCAGTCAAAAGTTTTAGAACACCCCAATTTTTCCAGTTTTTTTATTGGAAATTATGCATGTTAATGTCTCATTGTACTCTGAAATGAAAGCATAGAACAAACAAATGAAGTTAAAAAAAATAATTTAGAAACCAAAATATATTCTAAACTTTTGACTTATCAAAGTAGCCACCTTTGGCAGATATAACAGCTGAACATGGCATTCTTTCCACAATAGAAATCAAATATTCTTCAGAAATTTCTTCCTAACTCTGCTGCAGAAGTTCCCATAAATGTGTGGCACTTGTAGGTTGCTTTGCTTTCACTCTTCTGTCCAGTTAATCCCAAACCAGCTCCATGGGGTTTAAGTCTGGAGACTGTGCTGGACACTCCATGTTTTCAAGTTTACCATCTTGTTCTTTTTTCCTGAGGTACTTCTAGCATAGCTTGGACTTATGTTCTGGCTCACTATCTTGCTGTAGGATGAACCCCTGACCAACTAGGAACATACCAGAGGTTACTGCATGGTGCTGCAGAATGCTGTGGTAGCCGTTTTGGTTCAGGGTTCCTCTCACTCTGTACAAGTCACCAACCATGGATCCAGCAAAACAGCCCCAGACCATCACACTTCCTCCTCCATGTCTGACAGTTGATGTCACACACTGAGGAACCATCCTTTCTCCTACTCAACAGCATACAAAAATCCTGTGTGATGAACCAAAGATTTCAAATTTTGATTCATCAGTCCATAATACCTTCTTTCAGTCTTCAGTAGTCCATTGGTGGTGTTTCATGGCCCAGGCTAGCCTCTTTTTGTTATTCTGACGTCTTATCAATGGTTTTCTTGCTGCAACTCCACCTGTCAATCCTGCACCTCCAAGTCTTCTCTTCACAGTTGAAACTGAGACTTCTTACTACGATCACTATTAAGCTGTACTTGAAGCTGTTGTCCTGTGAGCAGCCTATGACCAAACTGCTGACTCTCAGAAACTTGTCTTCTGATTCTGATGTGGCTTTTAGTCTTCCAGACCTCTTCCTATCAGAGTTTCCACCAGTTTCTGAGTGCCTTTTATTGGTGAAGAAAACTGTACTCACTGACACCTTGACTTTCTTCACACTTCTCTGTAGAAAAGACCTACATTTTAAGTGTTATGATGGTCTGTCGCTCTTCTATTGGTAATTGCCTTTTCCTCACCATTTTGAAAGCAACACACTACTTTCTGCAGTAGAATACTGTTCAAATAATGCTCTGGAGGGTATGGTGCCATGGGGTGTTCCAACACTACTTTCATGCAGACAGAGGATTGTAAGTAATCAAGAAAAGTTGGGACACCTGTAGGATTTGGTAGCACCAATTTTAAAGGCCTGATCAACCTCAATTGATGCAGAACCGCTTTAAGTTGTTAACCCATTTCTTGTTCCCTGAAAAAGGCCTTTGTGTGTAATTCTGAAATGTACATTATTTTTCAGTTTGTGTAACCTTACCCTTTTTTTATCCTCTGACGGTTCACCGCTTACCTTTGTACCATTTGAAGCTATTCAATGGACTTGAACTACTTGAATTTCAAAATGGAAAAATCGGGGCGTTCTAAAACCTTTGACCAGTAGTGTATGTCAACCATGTTTTATTTTTTTACATTTTTTAACTGGGTATTTTCAGACTGTGCCGAGGAGGTTGAAACATATTACGGGGAAATATGGAGGCTCTCTTTGCCCGAAAAGGCTGAAATCCTGGAGAGCACTCCCCTTAACCGTGTGAATCCAGTGGTCCTGTGGAATCGCACAAATCCTCAGGTCAAAAGTGTACGCAGAGGATGGGTGAATCAAAACTTCTGGCAAGTTGAAAACATCACACAGTCAGAAAATGGCTTCTACAACATCAGGCAGAAAGACAACACTTTGCTGTCCAGGACACATCTCAATGTAAAAGGTGATGTCAGGAGCTTAGCAGAAGCTGCACGTGAGATTTTCAATTGCCATGTACCAGATTAAACGTGTTTTTACAATCTATCCAAACTTTGTCACTCACAGAACACGTCAGACACTATACTAAACGTGTGGACGAATACCTGATCATCGAATATCCGTGGGACAACGGCGCATGGCTTGTGAATTTCCAGCCTAAAGGGACAACGGACAATATAACGTTGATCAAGGATGGCCTTAAGCAATTAGAAGACTGGTTCGACTGGAGATTGGAGATACAGAGTGCAGGCATAAAACTTGATGCTTTGGAAATCACAGACTCTGGTACTTTTGAGTTCAGAGACAAGAAAGGCAATCTGGTCTTGGTTGCACACTTGGAGATGAAAGCCAAGCACGATGATGGTGAGAAAAAGTATGTTTTTTTCTTACGGCAGGAAATCTACCGCTGATCCCAACTAACACAGCTCCTGTCCCCACTCCACAAACATCTCTTTGCTCTTTCAGATCCTCCTCCTCCTCCCTTATTGTTAGTTTACATCAGCGTAGCCTTCTTGCTAGGAGGTCTCTTGTGTTGCTGGTTCACTCGTAACATGAAGTGCTGGAAGAAGTGCCGTAGAAGAGACAAGTCTGCTCCTCAGGCTGCAGCACCACCTGCTGCACATTATCATGTGAGTATTTCTTCAAATGATCACTTAGGGCTGTTGTTTTAACATACATTGCAACGTTTATTTCAATATCCTTGTTCCAATTACAGAGTGAGAGTCAATCTGTGGTCCCAAGTTACTCAGCTGTACCATCTTCTGTAGCTCAGCCTGAGAATGACCTGCAAAACCCCACAGCTGACCCTCATGTGTGATCGGTAGGTAGACATTTTAAAAGACTGACTTGGCACATACCCTTTTTATTTTCCTCATCTCAACTGATGAGGCCACACATCAGCTCCAACGAAATCTTTAAATGTATTTATTTTTGTACGGTGAGGATTGTGAATTGTCTCAACCATCACTTACATTCAAATTACATTAACAGGGCATTTCTTGGAAGCGATTATTAGAGCAGGAACGATATTAGTAGCCAATATTGGCCTGTAACAGATTGCAATGGTGAATTTTTTATACAGCATGCGCCAATATGACAACTTTTTATTTCTGAACTTAAATTCAAAGGAAGATGCTTGGAGCAATTTAGGAATGGCAGAATTACACGTTCTGCCCAGCAGAGCAGCTCTGACTTCATTGTTTACTTGTTTACTATCAACATTTTCTGCAGCACATGCAGCAGAGTACACATCACAGTTGAGTCCAAGTGATGGCCTGACAGGAAGCTGATAATGGCCAGTATTTTGTGAATTATATTGCTTGATTCTTAATGCAAAATATCACGTATAGCAGCGAAAATACTTGAAGATGCTCCACCTGATGATCTGTATAATGCACTGATTGTTGATTTCCATGAATCCACATCTGAGAAAAAACTGGTAACTAAATGCTTGGTCACTTTATTTTCCTTGTTTAAAAACAAAACAAAACAACAATAAAGCTAAAAATGTGTGCTATAATAAATTACAATCGTACCCACAGAAATTATTGCAGCAACCTGCTGCCTCAGTGATCAAACAACTATTTGTCTTCTGGGTGGAACATGTTACTAGACAACAATTTGTTTCTATACATCAATTTCTGAATTGGCATTGACTCCAAAAATCCAATATTGGTCTTAGTCTTGCCAGTATGAACAGGAGGAGTTATTATGTCAAATAAAACTTGGTTCACAGTCTATAGAGGCACATAACTAGTGTTTTAAGCCTGTTCTTTAACGAACTGCTGCAATTTACCCCCAGAAGTTTACACCCACTCCTTTGCTGAGTCAAAACTTATATGTTCTATGTGATTTACAGTTTCTAGAATATAATTTTTTATGTCCATTGCAATATACCAATCAGAAATCTGCTTGGAAAATAATAAACAAAAAGGCTCCTTATAGCTGCAAATCTTGCCCGAGGATTCACGTTTTTAAATTTTCTGTAGTATCAAAGTGACGGTCGTTACTGCACTGTAAAAAGGGTCTGCTCATAGCTTTGTCAGCACACATTAAAGGTGCTATTTTGTCGTAATGTAAATAAAGACAATAAAAACTTAAATTGAAGCCCACAGCAGTCGTTGCCTCCATGGCAACATTAGACATTTTGTTTACACAACCCCAAAGCATTACCATTACTATTAAGAGAACTGTAGTCCAAGAACTTAGAGTATGATTGTTGAACAACATAAAGGTTGTCTAGTTTCTATTGTCCTCCTTTCCATCCCTATAAAGTGTCTCCTTTTCCCAGCGCTGACTTACATGGATTTATCTTTACCTTACAGGTGCAACACCACCCAGTGAGTGTCCTTGTAACTCCCTCTCCACCTCAGGTAAACACATGAACACACAAGACTTCTTTGTACGCAAAAGATCAAGGAACAAGAGAGTCCTCAATCTAAGACAGACTCCTTTTACACATTGAACTTGTTGCATAAAGTTTTTTCATTTTTGTTTCCAGGTTGCTCCTTCAGGAGAATCTGCTCCAGCTCCCTCGGCTGCCTCGAACGTTTTCTCCTTAGATTCTGATCCACAGCTTGAGTTGAAAGGACTGGCTTTTCACTCTTCTCAACCCCTCAGCTCAGACTCAGCTCACTGTGATGTTTACACCTCAGAGAAATAAAATTTTCTGTAAAGAGCGTGCTGAAAATTCAGTGATGACTATAAACAGTTTAATTTGTCCATTTTAGATCTCGATTGCATTATGTAATATTCTCAAATTAATATTTAGGTTTTTGCTAGTAAGTTGTGGTGATGGATGCATAGGACAGAGACCATTATTTCACTGTTTTGACTCATGGCCAGACTTCTTAAAACTGTTTCATATCTTCTTTCTTTGACAGTAAAATGCAGTACAAACAAGCTTCAGTATCTTTTTTAGTAAAAAGAACTGTTTCTAAATGTGCTTTTAAAATTTACTGTTATGGTACAGATTCTCCCTGTTGTATTAAATTACAGATAATATCGAGAAAATTCACAGAAAAAGTTTAAATTTATCTGTCGTCATAAAAACACAAGCCATGTAATGGCAATGTCCAAATCAAAAATCTGTATTTTTTATATTTTTTTGTACTGTGTTGGACTGTAAAACTACATTTTTAGTGTATTTTGATCAGAATTTTTTTTATATTTTTTTAATCATTTTTTTACACACATTTGCTGTATTTGAAATAAAATACAATTAAATTTAAAAAATATGTTAAGGACTGAAAAATGGCAAATCATTTTGTTTTACAGATTTTTCCTGTTTTGTTAAAAAACAAACAATATCTAGTAAAATCGCAGAAAGTATTAATTTCAAACTATATAGATTTTAAAAAGTCCAAAACTCTACATAGTATCCACATTAAAAATCAGTATTTTTGTACAAATACTAATTGGTACGTTTGCAAAATGTAATGTAAACTGACACTGTTTTATTGTTTTTAATCTTTAGAAAGCTAAAAAAAATATTTTACAGATATTTGCTGGTATTTTCAGATTTTACACAGCTTTTTAAATTTAGTGTAATTGTTTAGGTGTGGCACTGTGACTATCACTCATTTTTGGAATGTGACTTGAATAGAATAGAATATCCTTTTTTAGTCCCACAAGGGGAAATTTACAACGTTACAGCAGCAAAGTGACAGTAAGAAAAGCAAGAAAACACAACTATATATTAAAGAGGTGATGAATACACACTATGTATACAAAATATATAAGAAAAGGTTGTCTTCAGACTCTTGTACAGCATATGAGATTTGGGCCAGATTGGATCATGTGCAGCTGAGATACAAACACTTTAGTTTTCATGGCGAGACATCAAAATTCACTGCTCCGCCATTTGACAACGACTCATAATTTTCCCCATAACTCATCATCAACATCTTAGGGCTTACATCACTATATTTGAGGTTAACATGGTCACTGGCTAACAATCAAATCAAACTAAAGCATCCTTTATTGCTGCCAGCAAGTAGCACTATGACTGTGAATGGATGTTGACATAAGGATGTATCAGGCACAATGAGGCAGATTGGAGCATGTACAGGGTAGATAGACAACACTTCCTTTTTCATGGAAGCACCAAAGTTCAGGGAGCCGCCATGGCCACACCCTTTGACATTTGCAGAAGATTTAGATAACTTTTCATCACTGAGGCCTGTTGTATCTTCTGGACAAATATGAGGTGTCTTGGAGTTACCCATTATGAGGGCTTAACCCCTCAGAATGAGCAAAAATGACAAAAAATCAGACAGTTAAAGCAAAGTGGCAGACTTCCTGTTGGGTTTTGGGTATGGCTGCCATTGGCTTTTTTGAGTGCCCCTAATGGATTACATATGAACGTCCTGCCCATGGTAGATGTTACAAATGTAGCAGGGGGTGCTATAGAGCCATTTTGCCCCACACAGGTGCAAGTTCCATAAAACATAAAATTTTTCGCCAGTTCTGGTATGTGTTAAACTTTCAGGACTTTTTGAGCATGTTCAGGCCCTCAAAAAATCGATTGTTTTGCGGGCGAAAAATAATTCTTTGCATCCCAAAAGGGTCCTAAGCACTGTAAAGAGTCTGGACCATAACGGGGACTTCCTCTGGTATGTTTACGCAATAAAAGTGCACTACAATGAAGAGCTGCACTATGAAGCCAGATTAACGGGTTAGATAGGTATGTTGAACCGAAAGAGTTTTTAGTATCACAAAGGTGGTTCTCCTTTTACTTGTTGTTTTATTTACTCCATGGTAACAAACGCTGTGGAGCTAATCTGGTCGCTAGCAGGTCTCCATGGTAACAAACGCTGTGGAGCTAACCTGGTCGGTAGCGGGTTATGTTTAGAGTTTCGGATTTAAATCTGCTGTAAAAAGCGTGTCCCTTTAAACGAAGTGTTTATTGACATTTATTAGCGATGCAGATTCTCAGCTGAGGGAAAATGCTTTATCTGCAAACACCTTGAGCTGTATGTTACTAAAACCACTGACTGAAACTGTTTTATTTACAGTATTGTTCACTGTATGCATCATGTTGCCATGGGAACCTATATGTGTTTAGTTGGTGTTGCAGAAATCGGATAAATATGTTTTAACTTTGGTCTCGATTTGCTGTCTAGTCCGTTTACATGCTGTTACTGAGCAGACATGGCACTGATTAGAACATTGATTAGTTTATTAGTGTTTATTACAGAGAATATTCTATCAGTAGCATGACTTTCACATTGATTTGGCCAGAAATTAAAGGGATTTCCTGCATTATGGGACAATGTCAGACCTAAATCCACTTCAATACAATATCATTTTTACATATATGAAGGTTGAAGTTTCATTTCTTCTTTTTTTTGTATTGTCAGTGGTTAACATTGTCTGAAACAACAGGTTAGGACGGTAGACTGAACATGTTTTTAGTGTTTTCTGAGTGAGTAGGTTTGACAGTGTGACCTGAGTTTGTTCTGATGTGTTTTATCTAGGGCTGGGACTTTAACACGTTAATTGCGATTAATTAATTGCAGCCAGAAAATAACACGTTAAATCAATTAACTCATTTAATCGCAGCTTTCTCAGTTTCCTAATTTCTGGCACACCAGTAACTCTGATGAATACTCCAGCACAGTGGGTGGCGGTAATGAACCTAAACTCTGTTTACCAGCCGCAAAGAAGAAGCACAGGAAGCACTGAGTGAGATCAGGTCACTGGTGAACAGTGAAGGAAAATGAGATTGAGCTTGTTGGGCAGAAAGTTTTTTTGTAAAAATCTTCCTGATGGCAGCTTGGATTAAAGCGTGGTTGTGTGCAAATTGTGCAACAAAGAGTTTTCTGATCACTGCGTCACTTCAATGCTAAACATGTTGCTGTTAGCACCAGAGCTAACGTTAGCTACGATGTAGCCATCCCGTATTAGACCACTTTTCAAGACACTGCTTGAGTTTACAAAAGTTTTAAAATGTTGAATATAATCGCTATAATTGCACTTTGATTTTGCAGTAATCTGCGAATGTAGTAGACAGATGAAAAATGCAGATAAATATAAATGAAACAAACTATTTTGTATTAAAAATTACATAAATAAAAATTTATATTCCCAAAAAAAAGAAGCATCAACATTACACCATTTATCAGTCCCAGAAACTATGAAAGCAGAATGAATCTATGGATTTTCAACATTTTGAACATCCTTGAACTACTTATGCCGATGTTATGTGCCATACAGTGGAAAAAAAAGCTAAATCCAGGCTTTAAAATCAAAATCACTTTTTTCTACATGTCCCATTTTAAAATTTTTATAAATTTGTAATTATAAACATGTATATGTCTATGCATTGATTCAACTGTCAACCACATTTTTATTTGAACTGAAAAACCTCACTTATTCTGTCAAATATTGCTATTTGACAAACGTGCGATTGATTGCAATTAATTAATTACAAAGGCTGTAATTAATTAGATAAATTTTTTTAAATGCGTCCTTCCACTAATAGAAAGCCTTTCTTGATGTTATTAAAGATAAACACATCCTTTGCTCAGAACCTGACAAGCTGCTAAATGTCTTTTCCTTTCAAGCTGCATTTTCCTGAGTTGACTGAATTCTATAAGGATACTATTATGTTTCCATTTGAGTTCTTCCCATATTTTAGTAAAGGAGAAAATCTACACGTGAACAAAGCACTCTGCTTTATGGGTGTCTTCCTCTGCAGCTAAGAGGAAAAACTAAAGGTGCTGTCAGGTAGATTGCAAAAGCAAAAAACTGTACATAAAGCAGGCAATAAATAAATTTGATGTAACTGGTAATGAAAAGACTTAATATTTCTTAAGCCTGCATTTAGTAAGCAAAACTACTGAAACTTTATTTATTAGAGAATATAGCACAGTTACAACTTTACAACCTGTGCAAATTGAACTTTGCACCAAGGGGATATGTGACCATTAACTGATTCAAATACAACCGATAAACCAGTTTCGTGAGAATGAAAGCTCAGAAAAAAAGCTAAAGTGTTTGCATCGTGGAAATGATTACTGCTTAGCGAGAATGTCCCAAGATACAAGACATTTCACTGCAAATGTATCTTTAGACGAGAAGGGCGGATAAAAGATAGCATCACTGATTGTGACACTTACTCCCAAACACAGCACCGAACTATTTTTAATTCTGCATTCTCAATTTACGCTGTACCAGAACTTATTTGATATATTATGGACATCAACTGATCCAAACAAAATCTTTTTAATCAATACATTTTTCATTTTTAGCAAATTATATTATTTCAGTCGTATGCTGTCAAACTAAAAGCAGCTATTTTAGATGAAGGGAAAACAGGCATGCCTGAATACTGCTTATGCCTGCCGTCATTAAAATAATAAAGCTAAATACATTGGAAAGAAAGTTTTAAACAAAGAAAATTTTAATTAAATATGCCTATAAATTAAAGAAAAGCAAAAACTGAAAGGTACAGCATCATACAAACCCAGAAATTGGCTAAAAATTATGAAATACTTAAAAAAAAAAAACTTGAATACCCTACAAAAACAAACAAACAAAAAAAAAACAAGAGTGCTAGTGTAACATTCTTAAGCAGGAATGCAGGCCTAAAGGTGACTGGATGCTTTGATGCCCATTTACAGCCCACATGTTTAGAGTAAATATACAAAATCAGGACATATAGGGGCTTTGATGGCTCGTGTTTGAGATGACAGGCCTCCAGGTATCTGAACTTGCCCTTCTGTCTCTCTCTACTTGCTTTCAGCGGTGCAGTCCTTGTAAAAGCACTCCAATCTCTTCAGATCACCTGCTTTTACGGACCATGGCGTACACACAGTCATTTTCCCTTAGCTCCGTCTGCTGAGGTCGCTCTGAAAACCTGACCTGGCCGTACTCCACCTCCAAATCTGCCCTTTGCTCCACCTGCCTCCCTGGACGCTGCGTGAACTTGACGTCAGCGTAGGTTAATTCCTTGTCATCTCCTTCGTCTGTAGAGTAGCAGCAGGGAGTGAAACATACATAATATAGTAATTATACCCAGTGTTTGGAGAAAGGGATAGTCTGTCCTTATACACTTATTTTCTCTCTTGCTAAGACAAGAACATTGATGTCACTCTCTGCAGCAGCTACAGCTTTCACAAAGACTGGAAGCAGGGTGAAACAATTACTCTGACTCTGTCCAAAAGCTGCACAAATCTGCCCTTTAAATAATGTTTATTATCACACTTTGGAGTTGCTGGTAGATGTATTTTCTTGTCTTTAGAAGGAGCTAGGTTAACTGTTCCCCCCTGTCTCCAGGTTTTGTAATAAAACCCACCATCCTTTCGCAGTAGTTTCAAATTAAACTGATGGGAGAGTGGTATCAGAAACTGCATCAACCAAAATATCAAACTATTCTTTTAATTTATGAACAGAACCCCTCCACTCACCCCTCCAACAACAGTTAAAACAGTTGACAGAAAAGGGGAAGTTTTGCTTTGTACCTTCTGGTTTGGTGCTTTGCTTTTTCTTCTGAGAACAGATGACTGCGACGCCGACAATTAAGAAAATCAGTAGTGCTGAGATCACACTGCCTATTAGTGGGAGAGCTTCTGTTTTGAGCAAAAAAGACACACAAACCGTAGACCTTCAGGTGAGTAAACAATACATGCATCTGTATAAAGACAGACTAAGAAAGAAAGAGAAAATGGCATCAATGAAACCACTGCAGTAGAGTGAGTTTCCACTTACTGTACCATGGATCATCTCTGCCAGAAGTCTCAGTTTGATTGGAGGGTGTGATATTAGTTGAGGGTGTAACTGACACTATGTCAGTCTCCTTACCCACTGTGGATGTGGTGGAGATTGTTGTTGGTTTTGTACACACAGTGTCATTGGATTGATGGACCCACTTTTGTGTCCCATTGAATGAGGTGCAGTTATTGATTGTGAAGCCTGTGAACAGACAGTTTATGAACAGATGTAAACAGTGAATCATAACCATCAGTTTTATGATTGTCGTCATTTTTCAGTCGTGTCCTGCTCACCACAGACATCACTGAAGCGATTCCTGACAGAACAGACCAGATATCCTGAGACATCTGCTTTCAGAGTGATGTTTACAGACTCAGTATTTCCAGAGAGAAGATCATCGTCTGTCAGTTCACGTCCATCCAGAGTCCAGCTGTACTGAGGATCGTCTCCTCCCACAGAGGAGCAGGACACCCTCATGTCTCCCTGTAGACACTCAGAGACCAGCAGCACAGAGGACACAGGAGCTGAGAGACACACAGACACAGGACTTTAGGTGTTACAGCAGAATAATGGTCATTCTTTATGATTTATCATGAAGAACAAAGAAGACACAGAAGACAGATAAATGCAGAACACAAGATATATTATCTGGATTATCAGTAGAATGTGAGATTTGGATCAGTATCAATGTGGTTTAATGTCTGTGCAGGAAAAACTAATTTACCTTGAATAGACAAATGTAGAGTCCTTTCTCCTGACTTCTGTAGATCTGAATTCATTATAATAAGTTTATATTTTCCACTGTCATTGCTGCTCAGATTATTGATTCTAAATATTCCATTACTGGGAGTAAAAACAGATCTGCTTGATATTCTATTAGATATAATGTTATTCTTTCTCCCATTGAGAATTATTGTTGGGCCGTGTGACCATTCATATCTGGGTATTTCTGAGGCACTGTCCATCAGCTGGAGGTTCACAGTTCCTCTCAAAGCTCCATAACACTGAGCTCCATCCTTCCTGCCATCACAGTACGTTTCCAAACCTGCAAATGAAAAGAAAAAGTGTTTCAAAAGAAAAATTAAAATATTGCACATTTGTGTGTTCTTTCAGGTTGAATCATGCAAATATTGACCTAAAATAGAAATAGTGGTTTTGCTGCAGTCAAGTGTCTCTCAGACCGCTCCATGCAAATATACATGTATTGTTGTGCAGCTGAGCATGATACAGGACTGTGAGGGAAACACATTCAGGGTTGAGTTAACACAGAAAGTAAAATGAATTAAGAGGACTTATTCCCCTGTCAGCACAAGCTTGTTTCACAGAGGACATTTTAACACTTCAGTAGGAAAACCACAAAAGTAAATAAATAAATGAATGATGGGTGAACTCTGTTTAACTGTGTCAGCTGCAGGGTTGTGCTGCCTCACTGTCACATAAAACAGAGCAATTAATCACTAACAGTGTTCTGTATGTTTGGTTGTTTATTTAATCCTCCTTGTGATTAAAAAAGTATCAGTTTATCTAAACTTTTTTGACGCTTACAAACTCTGACTTGTAGAAGAGACCCCCAAAAGCTTAAAATGATACAAATGGTGGTTAGAATATTTCAGTATCTATCCCGTAGCAAAATGTCTGTAAACATCATTTAACTGCAATATTCTGCAAGTTACTCAATGTTTTTCCTAAATGACTAAATAAGGGTCTAACCTGCAAACAACGACACACTTTTGTCATAAAATAATATTGGTGTTAATGCTATTATTTATTTTTAGATGTTACTCAAAAGACTGCATTCGTGTGAAATTGTCTAAGGATTTGCCAACATTACCAACTAACCTGAGTGATGAGACAATTTTAAAAAAGAGGAATCAAATCTCAGTTCAAATGTTAGTCACACAACTATGATCACATTCAACAGCTGCTTAGCTGAATTTACCAAATAAATAAAGAACCTTCAGCTGCAGCTTCATGTCACTGAGGACATTGTCAGACTTTATTTGTTCACTTTACTCAATCTCATTGCCTAAAAATGTGTGACTGATATCTAAAACCAAGCTTTAATAGAGCGCCACATGAACAAAGCTGAAGCTCACCATGAGAGACTCCGATCATCATCATCAGCAGCAGCAGCAGTCCAACCACAGCGCCCATGTTCAGCCTCTGTTGATCCAGCAGCTTTCAGACTTTTTCTAACACGTGTCCTGCTCTGAACAGCTCGCAGTCTGTCCTGTTCTGGGGCAGAACATACGAACACCTTGACCAAGCACTGCGTTGTTGTATACAGAGAGGCACTGAAGAAGTGATATCAGTTTTACTTCCCCTTTTTAGGCTTCGACTAGAAGGCCGTCGAATGTGATGGACTGAGTGGAAGAGATAGAAATATACCTCATTTGTGGTGAAAGAGGATTTGAGACCGACAGCAAAAGAAAAACCTTAAAGTATCATTTCAGTTCCTTATTAGTAGCAGATGCAAAAGGTGTTCATCATACATTCACACTGTGCTGCTGTTCCACTGTGATTAAAACCTCAAGCTATTTTTCTGTGATGTTCCTGTTTTGAAGCCTCCTCCCTCTCACGTCTTATGTCGCCCAGCACTGACCTCTAGTGATTAAAAGTAAGCTGATACATGTTTGTTTTGCAGTGTATAGCTCCTGCAAATATGTTTTTACTGATCATTGGTTTGCATGAAATATTCAGCAGGGAGGTTCAACGAATGCACGATTATCCATAAGCAGCAGTGACGCCTCTGTGAACCAGTAGAGGGAAACCTCACACCTGCTGACACTGATGCAGAGGAGTTTTATTCAGATCTCAGGAGTCATTGAAGGTACAGTCACTGATCAAACTGTTAGTGTGTAAGAAGACTTTTCATGACACATCACATTACTGACTGACTGTAAATACAAAACAGTTGAAAGCAACAAAAGTAAACCACAGTTTTGAAGACATGTTGCCATATTACCATTTTATATTTATCTCTCTCTCTCTCTCTCTCTCTCTCTCTCTCTCTCTCTCTATATATATATATATATATATATATATACATACATATATATATATATATATATATATATATATATATATAGATATATAGATATAGATATATATATATATATATATATATATATATATATATATATATATATATATATGTATATATATATAGATATATATATATAGATATATAGATAGATATATAGATAGATAGATATAAAATCAAACTAATGTGATGCTGCGTATTCTGATGGTGGGAGGCTGCTGATGTGTGATTCTGGATCTGCTACACTAAACACAGACTAACACACAACAGTAGACAAGCTTCTATTTGTGGGTTTTACCTGGTGAGCCAATAATTAGTTTTCTGGCTCGTTATTAAACAGCCTGTGTTAAGTTGTGACTATTACCAGTTAACCTGGATGTGTTTCCTGAATAATCACCAGATGTTAAACACCTGACAGAATCACAAAGATCTATATGGATGAAGATGTTTGTCGAGTCAATCGGTGACACAATAAGTAAAATGTTGGATTCATACGCTGCCTGTCCAAACAAAAGTCTCCACCTGGATTTAACTGAACAAACAGGTAAGAGCCTTCTACTGGATAATTACTGCAAAGATGAACACATTTTAGCGGGAACAACTTACACTATATTGCCAAAAGTATTCACTCACCTGCCTTAACTCGCATATGAATGTAAATGACATCCCATTCCTAATTCATAGGGTTCAATATGACGTCAGTCCACCTTTTGCAGCTATAACAGCTTCAACTCTTCTGGGAAGGCTGTCCACAAGCTTCAGGAGTGTGTTTATGGGAATTTTTGACCATTCTTCCAGAAGCGCATTTGTGAGGTCACACACTGATGTTGGACGAGAAGGTCTGGCTCTCAGTCTCCGCTCTAATTCATCCTGAAAGTGTTCTATCGGGTTGAAGTCAGGACTCTGTGCAGGCCAGTCAAGTTCATCCACACCAGACTCTGTCATCCATGTCTTTATGGACCTTGCTTTGTGCACTGGTGCACAGTCATGTTGGAAGAGGAAGGGGCCAGCTCCAAACTGTTCCCACAAAGTTGGGAGCATGGAATTGTCCAAAATGTCTTGGTATGCTGAAGCATTCAGAGTTCCTTTCACTGGAACTAAGGGGCCAAACCCAGCTCCTGAAAAACAACCCCACACCATGATCCCTGTTATGATTTCTGGAGGCTCAGGCGCAGGAAACGAGACAGCAGACAATTTCAAAAATCAAGCAAAATGGTTTATTCACAGACTTTACAGAAACAGAACTAGAAACATGGCCGGAAGACTATAACCGGAAACTCTTGGACTAAATCGGAACTAAGGCAAGACTGTGCTCTAGAGGACTCCTAGAGATAGAGAGGTAACATTACTCAAATCAACAAACTCAGAATCATGGTAGTTGTTACCTAGGCAAGAAAGAGATAAAGAAACGTTTACAAACACTACACTAGATTCAAAATCTAAACCAGAAACTAGAAAAACTGAATCCAAGAAATTCTAAATAATGCTTTACACTAAACTTGAAATCTAAACCTGGAACTAGAGAAACAGAATATCAGGAAACTCAAAATAATCTACTCAAATACAAAATACTAATTAGTGAAACAACTACAGGAACTCAAATCAAACTGAACAACAAAAAACCAACTGATGCGCCAACTGGGGATCTTAGCTGTAGCTGAGGTCTTGGTCGTGGATAGGGGAAGACGGCTTGAGGAACCCAGGGTGTGTGGTTGGTGAGACTGCAGCGACAAGGAGACATGGATGGACGCCAGGGAGAGTTTTCTGTTCAGGTGAATTGATCCTAGATGGTGGGCTGTGGAACAGAAAACACGACTCTGCAGAGGACTGGAGATGACCAATGTTGGAATGAGGCGGAACGGAAACAGGAGCGGGTGGATCCAGTGCTGGAATAGAGGGAGAAGTCAGCCAAGATTACCAGAGATTTGAGTGAGACAGTTCTGAGGCAGGAGTGACTTGCAACAAGCTGATTACTGGTTGGTATCACGATCTGGCACTGAGAGGTGAGTGGCATCAGGTTAAATTGCTGTGAGAGTGGAGTCTGATTGGTTGCTCTCCACCCGCTCCTGCCAGTTGATGATAATTACAGATAGAGGACACCTGCTGCTGCAGTCTCAACTGCACACACCTGGAGAGAGAGAAAGGGGAGGAGGCACTATCTGGGCCCAGCAGCCACAGGCCTGACAATCCCCCCTCCACCAAACTTTACACTTGGCACAATGTAGTCCGACAAGTATTGTTCTCCTGGCAACCGCCAAACCCAGACTCGTCCATCAGATTGCCAGATGGAGAAGCGCGATTCATCACTCCAGAGAATGCGTCTCCACTGCTCTAGAGTCCAGTGGCGGGGTGCTTTACACCACTGCATCCGACGCTTTGCATTGCACTTGGTGATGTATGGCTTGGATGCAGCTGCTCGGCCATGGAAACCCATTCCATCAAGCTCTCTGCTGAAGCACTGTTCTTGAGCTAATCTGAAGGTCACATGAAGTTTGAAGGTCTGTAGTGATTGACTCTGCAGAAAGTTGGCGACCTCTTCGCACTATGTGCCTCAGCATCCGCTGACCCCACTCCGTCAGTTTACGTGGCCTAGTACTTCATGGCTGAGTTGCTGTCGTTCCCACACACTTCCACTTTCTTATAATACAGCTGACAGTTGACTGTGGAATATTTAGGAGCGAGGAAATGTCACAATTGGATTTGTTGCACAGGTGGCATCCTATCACAGTTCCATGCTGGAATTCACTGAGCTCCTGAGAGCGACCCATTCTTTCACAAATGTTTGTAAAAGTACTCTGCATGTCTAGGTGCTTGATTTTATACACCTGTGGCCATGGAAGTGACTGGAACACCTGATTCTGATTATTTGGATGGGTGAGCAAATACTTTTGGCAATATAGTGTATTTAACCTGAGCTGATGCAGTGAGGAGCTTCTCATTTCTGAAACAACCATGTTGGGAGCATGAGACGCCACGGAGTCCAGACATCAGCCCCATTGAGAATCTTTGGATGTGCTGGAGAAGACTTTGTACAGCGGTCCGACTCTCCCATCATCAATACAAGAGCATAGTAGAAAATAAATGCAACTCTGGACAGAAATAAATGCTGTGACGTTGCAGGAGCTGAATGTGTGCCATATTCAAAGCGACCAAATATTAGAGTGTGTGACTTTTTCAGTGTATTTATGGGTCATTCCAGAATTGGAGGACATTTGGGCTTTAAATTTTTTGAAAAAAACCTTCTCTTTTACAATTTTATGCTACTTATTCATTAATAATAGGTAATGGACTATCAAAGACTTGATTGACTCAGCTTACACATCAATAGTACAATTTTTATTACATGCTTTATTTGTTGTTTGCTAACCCTACTCTAATCACAGTAACAGGGTTGCTAATCCATGCTAATGTTAGCTTTTTCTCAGGAGTAGAAGCTAGATATTTAGCTAGCTGTTACTGTTGACCAAGAGGACAAACTTACTGATGTAAAAAATAAAGAAAGAAAAAAGTAAAAAGAATTTGTCTTATCGTGATATTATGAGGTAGAGTGAGACATTCAATCAAGGCTGATATTGTTCAGAAAAAATGAAACAACTACATTCTCTCCTGTCTTTTGGAAAGCAGTCTGATGATGTTAATCATGTGATTCACTGTTTTCTTCTTTAGCTAAAAAGGTTATGCTAACAGGGTTGTAGTGGGACACACGTTCCATGAATAATAATTACAATTTAAAATATTATGTTAATTAAAAAACATTTCCCACAATTACAAGAGAGATCAATGAAAAAAATATATAATTTTGGGGGGATTATTTAAATTTCATTTTGCCTGTTTTGTTTGAGAGCACTGATTAAAACATTGATTCAAGTTGGTCATCAGGGGGGTGGGACTCGAGAAAAATGGCATTTTAGGGGGAACTCCAGACTTATTTGGTATTGTAAAAAATATTTTCAAACATTCTTCTCCTAGTTTTATTTTAGATTTGGTCTCCGAACAAGTAAATCTACACAACAACTGCACGTTTTAGCATACTATAAGATGGATTATTTGAAATTTGATGGGTGGGACTTAAAAGGTCCTCCAATTCTGGAATGTTCCTTATACCTCTGGATTGCATCGTTTAGAATCCTCTCACCGTATTTGAAAAAATATGTTGTTGTTTTTTTTTTCGTTTGGGCAGAACGTTTCTTTCTGCTGTCTGTACATGACATTGACATGAATATAGATGTTATTATCTCGTGATGTTGACGTTTTTCGGCGACGTCTTCTTTATGCATAGTCTTTATCTTCACACACACAGGCAGGTCTGGTCGTGACGAATCTGCGGATGCAACATCTGGAGGATAAATAGAGTAAGCCACCTCCAGTTAAACGGAACACCGGAGCAACAACACACAAACTCGATCAGATCAGTGTCAGGAGGTCGTGCTTGTTACTTTGCAGTGAGTAGAAAACATATTTCCTGCTCTTATTTTTCAACATTACGCACGATTAGAGCTCGATATCCAGATTTCTGCCCGAGTTTGGAGTGGTGTCGGTTTTGTTGGATCCATCGGTCAGTAATCACACTTCAAGCACCTTCAGAAGAACAGAACTTGCTTATCTGGACTTTTTGAAGTTTTCTAACATCACAAGTTAACTGACTTGTTATTACGCAACGTTGTGAAGGCAGGAACAGGACAACCACGGTGCTGAGCCCTCTGCCGGACATGCTGCTGGTGCTGTTTACAGTTTCCACTCTCTTCTTAGGTGAGTAGAGCTCATTCACACATTCAGACACAGCACTGGAGGTGTGACAGTATTTGGGATTTGAAGTCGTCTCTGCTGCACACAAAGGCTCAGTACAACTCCAACAGCTGTCTTCATCTGGGCTTTTGCATATAAACTTTATTTATTTACCTTTAATTAACCAGGAAGTCTCATTGAGATTAAAAATCTCTTTTATAACTCTCTTTTAAACAGTAAAATGTGCAGTTTGCAGCTGTGAACTTTAACAATCAGTTCAAATTAAACAGAAAACACAAAAAAACTACATCCACGACCAGCCATATAAATAATAAGTGCCTGGAGCATTTCACCAAATGTGTCTCATTAGGAAATAAATATTTTAAAAAAGCATCAGAAATCCAAGAACTCATATACAAATGCAGAAACTAACTTAATATGCAGCAACACATTCATTAGTTTATCTTGAATTAACTCAATTTAGTGAAATATACAGTGCCAGGGAAAAATATCTTCTGTTTAAGCATGTTTTGATACACTTTCATATCAAGCAAATTTGAAGATGAGGAAAAGATAACCCAAGAAAAACACAAAATGCAGTTTTAAAATGCTGATTTTATTTTTTGAAAGAAAAATGCTGTCTAGTGCCATCTTGCCATTTGTGAAAAAGTAGTTGCCCCCTACTTGACAATAAGTAAACTTAGTTCTCAGGTAGAGTGTTATGTGGTAGCTGTTGAACTTTTGACTGAACACAACAAACCATCAGCATTGATAATTTTGTTTTAATTTCACTATAGTAGTTAAATAATTACACGTTCTTCCAAAATAACTGAAAAAATATGACATTTTGAAACTGCAACAATGCCAAAATTCACATCCGACAGCCAAAAACATCTTTTTGAGTGATTACTGTTTTGTAGATAAACTGTATATGAAAACATGAGCAGATAATCCAAAGTAAATGATCACTTAGCAATGTTGAAAATAAGAGAATTGCAAGATGGTGAGAAGAAGACTATCTTGGTACTTAATGAAGAGGTTTCCGTTTTTGTCTTGCACTTGAACACAATAAATATCTGATGACTGGAAATATCGTAATGTCAAAGGCTCACTTTTCACTCATCTTAAACTTTATTCATCCCTCACTAGAGACATTCACACGTTAAAGCAGCTTGGTACAAATGAAGCAAGACAATAAATCCAAATGGTTACAACTTTCACATGTACAGATGAGGCATGATGATAAATTGTGCTTTTGCACAGAATAGTGGTGCAACATTTCCATTATTGCAGCCAAGAGGTAATTGAGAGACAGACATTATGATTAGAAATATGACATGTTGAAATTATAGAAATGGCAAAATTCACGTTTGAGTGCAAGAAACACTTTTTTGAGTGACCATTGTTTTGTAGATAAGCTATATATAAAAAATCAGCAGGGAAAGACCAGTGTTAACATGATGTTATTGTACATGAAGAACTATAAGAGAACAAATGATCTAGAAGAGGAAAGACAGTGTTAGATTTTGTTGTAGAGTCATATGGAAATGAACAGCATTGCATGATGTTTTTACACTTGAGGGGCTATAAGAAGAAAAAAAAGTGTATTTCTGCTAATTTTGTTCATGAAGCCAGAGGTGTACATATTTATGAAACTGTTCTTAATTTTATTTTGTACATTTAGCACTTTCATACATTTACATTTCTTTACCGGTCAGTATGAGATTTATGGAAATTA
This sequence comes from Amphiprion ocellaris, assembly GCF_022539595.1. Taxonomy (NCBI): domain Eukaryota; kingdom Metazoa; phylum Chordata; class Actinopteri; family Pomacentridae; genus Amphiprion; species Amphiprion ocellaris. The sequence continues at coordinate 20,161,172 of NC_072778.1, forward strand.
CTTACATGTTCTTAGATGCTTTGCGTCCGACTGATCATAATATTCCCTCCACCTGTCTCTCCTTGTCTTGTATCTTTCTGATCGAAGGCTCATCTGCTGACCATTATAAAGTCTGCTATGGTGAGAGTTTTTCGTTACCGTCGGACATTACCCCCCCTTTATATCAAGGTCCGGTGATCTTGATGCCCAGTCGAGGGGGACCCATGAGAACAGTGATGGATAACGGGACGGTGAGCAGTCTCTGGTGTTCTGGTTGATACTAGGATCATTATTGCTGTGTAGAGATGCAACAATTAATGCAACAAGTTAGTTGTCACCTCTTTGATTAAATGGAAATGTTGTGGAAATTTGCTGCATCATGAAACTTAGAAAACATAAAACATTTTGCTGGGTTGTTGGTAGATTTAATATCGTATACGATATGGAGAATACAGAGTTCATAGAGATCTCAAAGGAGAAGAACAACTGCAACAGCTTTTACAGTGAATCAAACAGTCAGAAATTCCTTTTCATTGGTTAATATACATACATGTCAATGTAACTGCGTTATTAGTTCCATACCACATAACAACAGGAGTCCTTCTTCCCAAACCCTTTTTAGGAGTGTAAAATATCTTCTATTGTTGTCCTAAAACCTTTTGACCCTTTGGCACTTCTTCATCAACTCCATCCATCCATCCATCATCTATACACCGCTTAATCCTCACTAGGGTCGCGGGGGGCTGGAGCCTATCCCAGCTGACTCGGGCGAAGGCAGGGGACACCCTAGACAGGTCGCCAGTCTTACGCAGGGCTACATACAAAGACAAACAAGCACTCTCACATTCACACCTACGGGCAATTTAGAATGATCAATTAACCTCAGCATATTTTTGGACTGTGGGAGGAAGCCGGAGTACCCGGAGAAAACCCACGCATGCACAGGGAGAACATGCAAACTCCATGCAGAAAGATCCCGGGAAAGCCGGGACGTGAACCAGGGATCTTCTTGCTGCAAGGCGAAAGTGCTAACCACTACACCACTGTGCAGCCCTTCTTCATCAACTGTGCTAGCAAAACTAGTTTCACAGCAAGGACGCATGTACATAAGATGAACACATCGATAATAAATAATAATCCAAGTGATCATGGTTGATTTTACTTTCTCAACAACTATTTTGATAATCAATTAATTGGTCTGAGTATTTTTTATTTATTTATTTTTTTTTTAGAAAACTTGTCTAAATTCTCATCTCCGGCTTTGTAAATATGAAATACTTTCTGGTTTATTTACTCTTCTATTACAGTAAACTGAACACTTTTGGGTTGTGTACAATAAGAGACATTTGATGATGTCATCTTGAGCTTTGGGAAACACTGACTGACACTTTTCACCGAACATCTAACTATCTAATCGACTATTTAAGAAAATAACTCACAAACACAGAGTCGACGCTCTATGATGAGCAAATGATTTTGTGTTTTCCATCTTTCAGGCAATAGAACCGCGCCTCAAAATTTCCTTTACCTCAGCTACTTTGACAGATCTGAGAGAAAGAGATGAGGGGACTTATTTCGTCGGTCAGCACTCGTTTTTCATGCTGAAGATTTTGGGTGAGAACCTTTTACACTGGTGTTTAAAGAAAGTGCATCACATTTGATCTGTTACATTAATCACTAGCATTTCAAACACAAAGGTCACAGCATACGATAATAGTTCATATAGCATCTGCAGCTTTTATACAACAGTTTGATGAACCTAATATTTCTAGCTTAAATGTTATCAGAAGGCCTCAAGTTGCTTTAGTTTTCATTTTAAATGGACACTAAATATATTGCTGAAAGTAACAGCTCATGTAACATTGCATTATAACCTGTGTGTGTCAACCTCATCTGATGCAAAAATCTGCAGGAAATAATGTCACACACTTATGTTACTTGTAATTACAATTTTGAGGGCTGATTCTTTTTCTTCGAACACCAATATACTTTACATTTCTATCCCATCAGAAAATGCTTATAGGGGTAAGTATTTATTTTTGCCATTTGTAGTATGAAATATGTCAAACCTGTTTATTTATTTATTTATTTATTTTACAAATTTTTTATTTATTTATTTTTTTACTGGGTATTTTCAGACTGTGCCAAGGAGGTTGAAACATATTACGGGGAAATATGGAGGCTCTCTTTGCCCGAAAAGGCTGAAATCCTAGAGATCACTCCCCTTAACCGTGTGAATCCAGTGGTCCTGTGGAATCGCACAAATCCTCAGGTCAAAAGTGTACGCAGAGGATGGGTGAATCAAAACTTCTGGCAAGTTGAAAACATCACACAGTCAGAAAATGGCTTCTACAACATCAGGCAGAAAGACAACACTTTGCTGTCCAGGACACATCTCAATGTAAAAGGTGATGTCAGGAGCTTAGCAGAAGCTGCACGTGAGATTTTCAATTGCCATGTACCAGATTAAACGTGTTTTTACAATCTATCCAACCTTTGTCACTCACAGAACATGTCAGACACTATACTAAACGTGTGGACGAATACCTGATCATTGAATATCCGTGGGACAACGGCACATGGTTTGTGAATTTCCGTCCTAAAGAGACAACAGGCGATATAATATTGATCAAGGATGGCCTTAAGCACTCAGAAAAATGGTTCGACTGGAGATTGGAGATACAGAGTGCAGGCATAAAAATTGTTGCTTTGGAAATCACAGACTCTGGCACTTTTAGGTTCAGAGACAAGAAATTCGACCTGGTCTTGGTTGCACACTTGGAAATGAAAGACAAGCACGATGATGGTGAGAAAAATTGTGTTTTTTTTCTTATGGGAGGAACTCTACCGCTGATCCCAACTAACACAGCTCCTGTCCCCACTCCACAAACATCTCTTTGCTCTTTCAGATCCTCCTCCTCCTCCCTTATTGTTAGTTTACATCAGCGTAGCCTTCTTGTTAGGAGGTCTCTTGTGTTGCTGGTTCACTCGTGACAAGAAGTGCTGGAAGAAGTGCTGGAAGAAGTGCTGTAGAAGAGACAAGTCTGCTCCTCAGGCTGCAGCACCACCTGCTGCACATTATCATGTAAGTATTTCTTCAAATGATCACTTAGGGCTGTTGCTTTAACATACGTTACTATGTTTATGTCAATATCCTTATTCCAATTACAGAGTGAGAGTCAATCTGTGGTCCCAGGTTACTCAGCTATACCGCCTTCTGTAGCTCAGCCTGAGAATCCCCTGCAAAAACCCACAGCTGACCCTCATGTGTGATCGGTAGGTAGACATTTTAAAAGACTGATGCACACTGCAATCATGAACGGGAGCACGGAAATAGATGAGGCAAAGATTTTAGTTGGCCTCCGTAGTTTGGCCGATTGATACGACAGCACAGTCAGCTACAGGCAAATGAAGCACTTTTAAGAATGTCTTGTCACTTTTTGGGCTCTATTGCAAAACATTACCACATCCATGTACAGTGGCCAGAAAAAGTATGTGAACCTTTTGGAATTTCAGTTCAGTTATTGGAGTTGTTATGTTAAATAAAACTTGGTTCATGGTCTACACTACCATTCAAAAGTTTTAGAACACCCAAATTTTTCCAATTTTTTTATTGGACATTATGCATGTTAATGTCTCATTGTACTGTGAAATGAAAGCATATAACAAATAAACAAATTAACTTTTAAAAAACAATCTATTTAAAAAACAAAATGTATTCTAAACTTTTGACTCATCAAAGTACCACCTTTGGCAGATATAACAGCTGAACACACTCATGGCGTTCTTTCCACATTGGAAATCAAAGATTCTTCAGAAAGTTCTTCCCAACTCTGCTGCAGAAGTTCCCATAAATGTGTGGCACTTGTAGGTTGCTTTGCTTTCACTCTTCTGTCCAGTTAATCCCAAACCAGCTCCATGGGGTTTAAGTCTGGAGACTGTGCTGGACACTCCATGTTTTCAAGTTTACCATCTTGTTCTTTTTTCCTAAGGTAGTTCTGGCATAGCTTGGACTTATGTTTTGGGTCATTATCTTGCTGTAGGATGAACCCCTGACCAACTAGGAACATACCAGAGGATACTGCATGGCACTGCAGAATGCTGTGGTAGCCGTTTTGGTTCAGGGTTCCTCTCACTCTGTACAAGTCACCAACCATGGATCCAGCAAAACAGCCCCAGACCATCACACTTCCTCCTCCATGTCTGACAGTTGATGCCACACATTGAGGAACCATCCTGTCTCTTGAAACTGAGACTTGCTTTCTACGATCACTATTAAGCAGTGGTTGAAACTGTTGTCCTGTGAGCCGCCTATCACCAAGCTGTTGACTCTCAGAAACTTGTCTTCTGATTCTGTCGTAGCTTTGAATCTTCCAGACCTTTTCCTGTCAGAGTTTCCACCAGTTTCTGAGCCTTTTGATGGTGAAGGGAATTGCACACACTGACACCTTGACTTTCTTCGCAGTTTCTCTGTAGGAAAGACCAGCATTTCTAAGTGTTATGATGGTCTGTCTCTCTTCTATTGGTAATTGCCTTTTCCTCACCATTTTGATAGCAACGCACTACTTTCTGCAGTAGAATACTGTTCAAATAATGCTCTGGAGGGTATGGTGCCATGGTGTGTTCCAACACTACTTTCATGCAGACAGTGGGAGTTGTAAGTAGTCAAGAAAAACTGGGACGTGTAGGATTTGGTAGCATCAACTTTCAAGGCCTGATCAACCTCCACTGATGCAGAACAGCTTTAACTTGTTAACCCATTTCTTGTTCCCTGAAAAAGATGTTTTTGTGTAATTCTGAAATGTACATTATTTTTCAGTTTGTGTAACCTTAACCTTTTTTTTAACGTCTGGCAGTTCACCACTTACTTTTGTACTATTTGAAGCTATTCATTGGAATTGAACTATTTGAATTTCTATAAAAAATCAAAAAATTGGGTTGTTCTAAAATTTTTGACCGGTAGTATATATAGACACATGATTATTGTTTTAAGCCTGTTCTTTAACGAACTGCTGCAGTTTTCCCCAGAAGTCGCACTCCTTTGACTTAAAATTTATATGTTCAATGTGATTTACAGTTTTTGAAATATTGTTTTTTATGTCCTTTGCAATATACCAATCATAAAGCTGCTTGGAAAATAATAAACAAAAAGACTCTCCTTATAGCTGCAACACTTGCCAGAGGATTCATGTTTTTAAGTTTTATTTAGCATCAAAGTGATGGTCGTTACTACATTGCAAAAAGGGTCTGCTCATAGGTTTTTCAGCACTAATTAAAGGTGCTATTTTGTCGCAATTCAAATAAAGATAAAAAAAAATTTAAATTGAAGCCCACAGCAGTCGTTGCCTCCATGGCAACATTAAACATTCTGTTTACACAACCCCAAAGCATTACTATTGCTATTAAGAGAACTGTAGTCCAAGAACTTAGAGTATGATTGTTGAACAACATAAAGGTTGTCTAGTTTCTATTGTCCTCCTTTTCATCCCTATAAAGTGTCTCCTTTTCCCAGTGCTGACTTACATGGATTTATCTTTACCTTACAGGTGCAACACCACCCAGTGAGTGTCCTTGTAACTCCCTCCCCACTGCAGGTAAACACATGAACACACAAGACTTCTTTGTACGCAAAAGATCAAGGAACAAGAGAGTCCTCAATCTAAGACAGACTCCTTTTACACATTGAACTTGTTGCATAAAGTTTTTTCACTTTTGTTTCCAGGTTGCTCCTTCAGGAGATTCTGCTCCAGCTCCCTCGGCTGCGTCAAATGTTTTCTCCTTAGATTCTGATCCACAGCTTGAGTTGAAAGGACTGGCTTTTCACTCTTCTCTACCCCTCAGCTCAGACTCAGCTCACTGTGATGTTTACACCTCAGAGAAATAAAATTTTCTGTAAAGAGCGTGCTGAAAATTCAGTGATGATTATATGCAGTTTAATTTGTCCATTTTAGATCTTGCATTGTGTAATATTCTCAAAATAATATTTAGGTCTTTGCTAGTAAGTTGTGGTGATGGATGCATAGGAAGGAGACCATTATTTACACTGTGTTGACTCATGGCCAGACTTCTTAAAACTGTTTTTTATCTTTTTTGGGAAAAAAAGGCATTGCGAACAAGCTGCAGTTATTTCTTTTAGTAAAAAAAATAAAAAATTCTGTTTCTACATGTATTTTTTTAAAACTATTTACTGTTATGTTGCAGATTTTCTCTGTTGTATTACATTACAGATATCTAGAAAAGTCACAGACAAAGTCTAAATTTATAGGTTGTAGTAAAATCACAGGCCACAGTTTTTAGTGTATTTTAGTGAGATTTTTTATTTTTCTGTTGGAATTTTTTTTTACTGACATTTGCTGTATTTTATATAAAATATAATTAAATTTTAAAAAATATGTTAAAGACTGAAAAATAGCAAATACATTTTTTAAACTGCTATTTTAATTTTCCTGTTTTGTTAAAAAAAAAAAAAAAAAAAACAGACCATATCTAGTAAAATCACAAAAAAGTATAAATCTACATATCGTACTATGTAGTTAAAAAACAATGCAAAACTTTACATAATCTGTATTTTTGTACAAATACTAATTGGTTTACAAATTGTAAGGTCAAAGGGCACTTTTTTTTTGTTTTCAATTTTTAGAATGCTAAAAAATACTATTTTACAGGTTTTTGCATTTATTTTCAGATTTTAAACATTACAGTATTCCACAGTTCTTAAAGTACTTCATTGTTTTGGGTTTTTTTTTTGTCATCCTTTCTGCCTAATTGTCACTGCCGTATTTTTTACAGATTTGTTTCTCAGGTTGAGAACAAAGCAGTACGTTCAGTTCATCCATTTAATCAGTCAGTTTAAAATATTTTAAATGTTTTTTCATCAGGTAGGACAAAATAACTCTCACTCAGTGTTGTTTCTGATTTACAGTTGTGTTTTAAGAGTAAACTGTCATAATCAGTTTTTGTACACCGAATATATTAGCATTTGCCATACACTTATCAACAATTTGAATGTATAATGTGGACATATCGATGTTTGCTTTGCCTTTCTACTCTTGCCAGTGATTTCACATGTGATGATATAAGCTTTACTTACTGTTATCAACTATTTTATAGATTGTTTCATATCTCTGTCATGAGCCTTCAGCTCCATATGACATGAGTCTGTGGTTTTTATCATTACATTGTGAGGAATGCTGTTATTTTATTCATTGTCTTTTTTGTAAAAATGCATTTTCTACATGTGAAAACTATTTTCTTGGTATATTTCTTTGTGTTTTTTATGAATCCTGTGTGAGCTGCAGGTTTTATGTTAAGCTCTTCTTAGTGCCTTAAGAAACATGTTTCGATTATGAGATTACAAAAATAAATGCAAAAATTATGATTTTAATGATTTGGACGACACTTTCACATGATAATTGATCACCTCACTTACTCAATTTATTAAATCCCTGAAAAGCAGCTTATGAGGAGCAACACTGAAAAAATTAGTATAGTTTGTGAAGAAGAGTTAAACTGTTTAATATTTTTTGATGTGGGTGCAACTGTAGCTTAGGCAGTGCTACATTACTGTTGTATACATGAGCTTACAAATGCAGGTATTCATAGTGAATAAATTAAATATTATATGAGACTTAATCTAACTTTAAGTTTTGTTAAAGTTACTGAAACACAATTTTTACAATTCATTTTGTTCAGGGGCACATGAGACAGATTTAAAATGAGAACAAAGGTCATCATATCCTGATTTTTTTTAAATCCCCAGCATCAGTTAAACTGCAGATATAGTAGATTCTAGTTTTCCTCTGATACAACCGGACCCTCTCAGTCTGGTAAATGTCCTCATCTTTCAGTTTCCACAATTCACAGATTACAAACCTACAACTGTTTTCTTAGACTCAGACCTGCTTCTTGTAGTGAGTTATGTATAAAATCTCTGAAAGAAGCATTTTATAAATCATAGTCAAAGATTCAAGCTCTTTACAGAATTCTGTTACATGCAGGTTAGACACTACATCAATCTAAAGCAAGTGTATTTTACAGATTCAGCATTTACAGTTGCTCAAACTAAAATTAGCCTTACTAAAACAGGACTGACACAAACCACAGGTGTTTACTGTGTGTTTTCGACAACATACTGGGTGCTGTCTCTTTTGTTGTTGTTTAAAGAAGACATGCTCTAGTCACATGAAAGGATGTTTGTCTTCTATTAGCATTGTAAATAACACGGACTAAACACTAATATCTATAAATCGCCATAAAAATATTAGTTCAATGCATTCGTCATGAAAAACAATCCATAGTTTTTATATAGCCTCAATATGAAGATGTTATCAGAATGTAGTCAAGAAAACGTTGAAGATGTACCTTTAATAGCTCATTTTCTCAAATACAGTCTTAACTAATTAGGGTCCGAGCACCGAATGGTGCGAAGACCCTATTGGAATGCAAGGAATTATTTATTATTATTATTCTTTGCCCGCCGGGAAATCGCCATTTTTGGCGGCCTTATCATACCCCAAAACGCGTCAAACTTGGCATGCTCATCAGGACTGGCGAAAAATTTGATATTTTATGGGAGTTGCGCATGTGTGTGGCAAAATGGCTCCATAGCGCCCCCTACGCTGTTTTAAAAAGTTGTTGCTAACCAAACTCAAGATGTTTCATGTACAGCTACAAAATTTTGTATGCATATGCGGCACATCAGGACACACGAAAAAGTCAATCACGGCCACGCCCTCAACCCAACAGGAAGTCGGCCATCTTGAATTAGCTGTAAATTTTTTAAAATTAATAACTCATCGGGGATAAGTCCGAGAGATCTCAAATTTGGCCAGTATATGCAAATACGCGACCTGATGAAAAGTTATCAAAATGTTCATCTCATTTCAAAGGGCGTGGCCATGGCGACTCCCAAAAAAATGGATCCTTCGCCATGAAACAGGAAGTGGTGTCTAACTCAGCTGTACATGCTCCAATCTGCCTGAAATTTTACATGTATGATCGGGGTCCGGCCCTGACAACATCCATGTGGTTATATACATTGACAGCCATAGCGCCACCTTGTGGTATCAGGAAATTGATATTTTTCACACTTTGATGTACTATTCTTAGCAGGTTGATTAGATTCACTTCAAATTTGGTGACATAAGCCAGAACACGTTGGTGATGACTCACAGCGAAAATGGTGACTTGTCATCAAAGGGCGTGTCTGTGGCGGCGCGGCGAATTTCGATTTCTCGCCATGAAAATTTAATTATTTATATCTCAGCTGGACAGGGTCCAATCTGGACCAAACTTGATATGGTGGACACCAGTCTGGGTCTGAACACATCCACACTCATAAATTTAGAAATACTCATAGCGCCACCTATTGGCAACAGGAAGTAATTGTCATTACATTTGCACCTACCATTGCTGGAAACTTTGTCATATCATCTTGAAAATTGGTCAGCTGAGTGGTTACGCCTAGACGATGCCACAGTGTGAAGATTTTGACTATTCATACAACACTGTTGCCGTGGCAACGCATCATTGCCGTAATAAACAAAGTACTTTTTGACAGGTTAAAAATGCTCAAATGCTCGCCAAAATTACCACACATATCTGGACCGGCAACCCGTTTGATATTTTAGGGAAACTGCACATGTGTGTGGCAAAATGGCTCCATAGCGCCACCTGGAAAATTTCAAACAGTTACTACAGCCAGTACGTTTCAGCTAGAATTATGAAACTTGGTAGGCTTATGTAACTCGCCAAGACACACAAAAATGTAATTGACACCCATGCCCAAAACCCAACAGGAAGTCGGCCATTTTGAATTATATGTCATATGTTTTGACAATTTTGGGTCATTTTTGTGCAGTTTCAAAAGCTATAAACTCAAACAGGGTAACACCGACAGAGCTGAAATTTGGCCAGGAGTACACTCCAGGCATGGGTGATCAAAAGTTATCAAAATGCTCACCTTAAGTCTGAGGGCGTGGCCATGGCGGCCTCCTGAATTTTGATGCTTCGCCATGAAACATCAACTGCTGTGTAACTGCCCTAAACATGCTCCAATCTGCCTCAAACTTTACATGTGTGATTAGAGTCCAGTCCTGATCACATCCATAGGCCGACATAAACTCTCGGTCGCAGCGCCACCTGGTGGATGGAGGGAAATGCTCTATAACTAGCCTGGACATGGTCCGATCTGCCTGAAATTTTACATGTGTGATCAGAGTCTGAACCTGATCACATCCATAGGCCAATATACACTCTCGGTCGCAGCGCCACCTGGTGGATGGACAGGAAAAGCTCTAGAAGTAGCCTGAACATGCTCCAATCTGCCTGAAATTTTACACGTGTGATCAGAGTCCGGCACTCATCACATTCAGAGGCCGACATGCACTTTCGGTCGCAGCGCCACCTGGTGGACATGCGTGGATTCGCCGACCAGCACGGATGCGAGGACCCGTCCAACGCTGCTTGCAGCTTTAATTATACATTCTTATTTTTTTGTTACTGAACCCTTAGATGCAAGAGTGAATGGACCCTACACTCTTTCGTAAATAGTGGGTCAGAAATGATTCATTTAAAAATCAACATGTTTTTATGGCATTTTTGTAATTTTGGTCAAGAATAATAATTTTATATTATTGTTTGTATGATATTTTGGTCCACACAAGAATAATTTCATGTTTGAAATATGTTTATTTTTCCTTTTTATAACAGATTTTTAACATTTTGATTATTGAAAAAGAAGAATGTCAACATCCATCTTGTTGACATTTTTCCACTCTTTTCTTCCAGCTGTCGCTGTTCTCCGTCTCTCCAAGTTTCTGCACTTCATCACCTCTTGTATGATATTACCAGTGATAAAGAGCTTGGGTTTGTAAATCAAATATCACAATTTCTTTAAAAGTATAAAAGCTGACTGAAAAGTGTAAATGGAATGATATCAAAAACATGTTTTTTGAGGAATAGCTGGAATATGAAATGATAAAAACTTTTCATTACAAAGATATTGCAAGAAAATGACCTCACTGGGTCATTTTTGACCCATTTATGCAGGGATAAGAAAGGACAGTAGCCTGATATTTGGAACTGATATACATTAAATGTAATGCTTTAGCAGCATGTGACAGCAGTAACCTGTCATTCGTACATAGGTGTCTTCATTAATAAGGGTGACTGTAACTGAATTTGTGAAATAGGAATAGGAGTGATTAAATTAGTGTGTTAAAGTGGGATCAACTGAGATTGTTCAGTTTGTCTCAAAGTTATGTCTGCTGTTCCTATCTGTTTCTTAATAGAGGAGAACAGCTTTTATCACTTTTGTTGCTCACTAAGGCTCATATCTTAAAGCATTATTAATTATTGTCTTCCAGACTCTGCTTCAGGATAATTTGTGGCTGCTTTCTAACGTAGCTGTTTGCCGTTAGCATGACATTAGTCACTGTGAGAGCAGCTAATTTCCTGGTTTGTGACAACACCTTTTGTTTGTTGTTCATTTTTTTCTGTCTTCTGAGATATTTCTGACAGAAAGAGGAGGCTGCATGAGACCTGAAGTAGCACATTTAATTTATCAATAATCGGCCAATAAAAAATACCAATACCAGTAATTCCTAAAATGACAAATATCGGCCACAATAATTGTCCTATCTCTAATACACGCATTTCCTTTGAAATAATGGTAAATATCTGTAAAATAATTATTTTTTTCCCCCACTTAACATCAGGTAGAAAACAAAAAGGTGTCATTGTAAGGTCAAACATTGCAAAAGAAGGATTTACCATTTATATAAATAAGAATTTTTTGTTTTAGTTTTAGTTTTTTACAGTACTACAATTACTAGTTATATGTAAATTCACAAAACAGGGAAATATTTCTAAAACAAACAAAAAAGAACCCCAGATTTTTTTAAACTTATACTTTAAAAAAACTATGTTTTTACACTGAAGTTAAAAAACTATGTAGATGCTTCAAAGCAAAGGAGTTGCCCACAACTACTGTGGTTTATACATATATGCTGCGGTATTTTCCTTACAGTCCGTAAACGCACCATGATTCTCATCAAGGAAACGCCCTTTCCTGGTGGGCTCCGACAGCTTCCTTTCCCCACCGTGTAACGCTGTTATTGACGGTCTGCAGCCGAATATATTCCCTGAACAAGTGTTTTTTTCTGATACCGCGCTACTGTTGTGAAGAGTTTGCAGGTTGGAATAAGTCAGAAGCAAATACTTGATGAACTGTAGACATATTTTGAGCGGCTCAGGTTCGCACTGGACTCGGGTTTGTGGATCTCGTTACATGATGAGGTTGTTGCTGGTGCTGATCGCCTGTGTTGCTGTAGGTAAGTGTCAAAAACATTCATTTATCCAGACAGCGTGTAAAACTACAACCTGCAGATTCCCTGAGTTTAAACCCAGCATCAAATAAGCCAGTCAGTGGCGGAACTACATGTACTCTAGTATTTATACCTTTTTTCTTTCTTTTTTTTTTTTTACTCGATTAATTTCCAATTTATATAAATCTACAACAATTCCCCCTCTACTATTTAGGGAAAACTCTTCATAGTTCATTACATTTATTTGCCAACTGTTGTTATTTACGAGACATATAGATTACAGGCACATGATGTAAGGTCACCATGGAATATTTTGGAATAATAATAAAAAAGTTACTTTCATTATGTTTTATTTGTTATTGCTACATTGATCTATACAATAATTTGTTCACACGATTTGTAAAGTAACATTTTAGGAGCAAAAAAAAAACGACCTGCCAAAAACTGACTGCACGCTTGTTGTCAAAGCTGTATTCCAGTTTATTTACATCTGCAGCTGTTTTTATCTGGATCAGACAGTCATAATAACACGAGATAAGATAAACTTTATTGATAACTCACCAGGATAATTTACGTCACAGCAGCTACATATAGATGAGGCATGAAAGAAGCAGGACAAGAAATGTCAGCAAAGATATAATAAAGGTCTTATAAAGACAGTGCACTCAAGTATTTATACTGTTTTACTTTTTGCTAGATTAAAATCCAGGTTATATCAATTTACGACAATTTTCCCAATGGCCAATGTCGTTTGTAACCAAATAATTGTGACCAAAAAATGTTTGCAGTTTATAGTGTAACTAGGTCTGACTTTCGATTATAAGTTAAGGTTTAGCTTGTAGGTTTTAGGTATGTTTCAGTATGTCAAATATCCGAACTTAGAGTGTAACTGACATGATTTATGGATAGGTTTGTAATTAAGAAATCATAGTTTGTCCAAGTATCCGGTGGACTATAATGTTTGGAATACAATCTTCATTACTAAAATAATTTTTATAAACTATGCACCACTATTCAGTCACAGCATTGGGGCTGCAGTCATTGTTTGGTGAGTAGAGAACGGCATTAAATTACTTGAATTAGTCCTTTATAGGTAATTCAACCACTGGACTGGTTATAATCCAGGACACAGAGCAGGTCAATTAATGCAGAGATGTAAGGACAAATGCTTCTGCAGACTGCATCCAACAGGGTCTCCACGGTTTAGCAGTCGGCAAGGGGTCATTTAGTATAAATAATACTCTGGCTTTTAATGCTTGAAGTGCATTTGGCTAAAAGTTCTTTCATACTTCTATTTCTAATTCAGGACAGAGTGTTTTTGCACTGTGCTTTTGCAAAACATACAGTGCTGTCAATTGGTTTAAAAGCAAATTTTGCTACAATAAACAGTAGATGCACGTTCAAATGATTTAGAAAAATGTTTGGAAATGTCAGCATGCATTCATATGGTTTTTCTCTGCTCGACGTTTTCTCTAGGCCTCTCATATAACACTGATTTAATGAACTATGGGGACACATACAGGATAGACCTGCCTAGCAATGCTTATAGCCTCGAGTACAGCCGCAGCTACAGCTCAAAGGCGACCGTCTTGTGGAAACGTGGTGAACCTCCAGACAGAGAAGACAAAAGGCGGAAGGTGATTGACTCCTACTATGTGATAAGTAATGTTACCCAAGAAGACAGTGGCCGCTACACACTAAGACGCGAGAATGGTTTGACGCTGTCTAGGAACAGACTTGAAGTAGAAGGTAAGCTTTCAGTTTATCTGATTTCCTACTCTGGCACTTCCTTTTTTTCAGGACACTATGATGTAGCATTCTGCTTTGAAGCATTTAGGTGGTGCAGTAGTTGGCACTGTTGGAACACAGCAGGGAATTTACTTTCATTTCTCCAGGTACTCTCACTTCAGTCCAAAGTAGGCCTGGATGATATTACCTAAAAAATACGTCACGATAAAATGATCTGCCTCAGTCGATAACTGATATCTGGAATTGATATACCTTTAAAGCAATTTATTACCAGCACGTGGCAGCATTCATAGCTAGGTTACTTCATTAATAAACATTACTGTTACTGAATGTATCCATATATACATTAAATGGTATATATTCATAGCATGTGATAGCAGGGAGCATGTCATTCATGAGACTACTTCATAATAAAAAAAAAAAAAAAAAAAAAAAAAGAAAAGTGAATAAATACATACACCGATCAGGCATAATATTATGTCCAGCTGTCTAATATTGTGTTGATCCCCTTTATGCTACTAAAACTCCTCTGACCCAGTGGGGCATGGATACAGGACCTCTGTGGATGTCCTGTGACACCGGGATGGTGGCAGTGAATTCTGTGGGTCCTGTGGGTTGCAGGGTGGGACCTACACACGTGGACAAAATTGTTGGTACCCCTCAGTTAATGAAAGAAAAACCCACAATGGTCACAGAAATCATTTGAATCTGACAAAAGTAATAATAAATAAAACTTCTTGGAAAATTAAGCTGTGAAAATCAGACATTGCCTTTGAACTGTGATTCAACAGAATTATTTTAAAAAATAAACTCATGAAACAGGCCTGGACAAAAATGATGGTACCCTTAACTTAATATTTTTTTGCACAACCTTTTGAGGCAATCACTGCAATCAAACAATTTCTGTAACTGTCAATGAGACTTCTGCACCTCTCAGCAGGTATTTTGGCCCTAAAATCTAAAACTACTAATAATATTGCTGTCAATAATTGGTTGGTCTAATAATTGGTTGAAGATTTAATACATTAAAGCTAAGCCACATAAAATCGCATGAAATCCACTCGAGCCAGAGGCGCATCCGCTAAGCTAGGCTAGTTAGCTTTTAAAAGGAGAGGTTTTATGATCATTTTTACACTATAAATTAAAATTCATCTTTTGGCTTATTCGGGGCTGAGCATGAAAATTCTTTTTTTAGTTCTATGGAAGATGAAGAAAATTGTTAAATGGTTTTAGCGAACTCTGTGTCAGTCTCTGGCTAGTGGTAGAACTGAAAAAGGCTTTTGGTGCAGTAAGATGTGGTCATAATACCATAATTCATAAAGAAAATAAATAAGTTCAATCTTTGCTGTATTATTTTTCATAAAAAATTTGGAATCAGCATATCTAACATTTTTTCAAATGCCCACAGATTTTAGCAATAGTAGAAAGAAAACGAGGCCTCGCTTGCTCTAGACTAGCTATTTTTGTAGGCGCATTTATACTTTTACACGCTCTGCAGACTGTGTTTTTCTGTCCACATCAACTCTCCAAAGATAATTTACCATGCTGAATGTACCTTCCAACAACTTGCTGACATCTTCCTTTACTGTATTCTTTATACTGTTGCTGCAGTAATTTTACTGGCTTGTTTTCGTCTCTGCTCTGTGTAAACACAACCTGCAATTCATCTGAAAAATCTCAAAATTGTCGTGATTTGACTGTTGATTGCTGCTCAGTCATTTCTTCTTAGTTGTGCCAAGAAACATGGAATTAATTTTGTTTAGATTCTGGTTCATGCAAATGGTTTATGTTTAGCAATTTCTTGAATGATGTGTAAAATAAAGTGATTTTGAATATGTGTTTTCGATAAGATACGATAATCATTTATTGCTTCCCACCCCAGGGGAAATTTCCATTGTTACAGCAGCAACATCTTTCAAAGCAGGACTAAACATATGTACAGTAATAATAATAATAATAATAATAATAATAATAATAATAATAATAATAATAATAATAATAATAATAATAATAATAATATGTACACTATATACAAGAATGAAGAATGAAAATTTAATAAATGCAGTATTACTATAAATGACAGCAACGCAAAGTTTCTTGTGGAATAAATGGAACTGTAAAAACTGTGTTTGAATATATAGAATAAAGATATATTCTTTTTGATCAACTGTTACAATTTTAGGCTATTTTCAGGCTGCTGTTCCTGACAGATAGACCTCACATGATATATTCACAGAAAGTTCAAAATTTGACAGTTTTTACGGTTTCTTGCTAGAATAATTGTTGAATTTTTAGTCATTTTAAAAGAAAACAGGGCTTTCCTTCATGGTTAATCAACATGTTCATTTTTGTTTTATTTTAGTATTTCCTAAACAATAACAAGTATTTATGTGCAGATATGCCTCCTAGGTGCTTCTATGTGTAATTTGTTACCTTCATACACTACCAGTCAAAAGTTTGGACACACTTTCTCATTCATTTGAATGAGTGACGCATGAGATTTTTGACGGTACGTTTAGATTCAGATACAATAAGCTCTACATAAATAATAAAAACAACCTTAAATTCTGACAAATACTATTCTCTTTTACATCGATATACCAACAATATAAGAAAAGATCATAAATACAGGGCAAATCGGTGCCCCAAGCATTCAATAAACATCAATAGTACTGTGGTTTATATAAATGAAATATGATTAAATTACATTGTCATTTGATGTTGTGATGGAAAACATCAAATTTTAAATAAACTAATAAGCCAACCTGGCTTTATCATGCTGTGGTCATTCATTTGAATGAGAAAGTGTGTCCAAACTTTTGACTGGTAGTGTACATAGCCAGCTTTAGTTTTCTCCTTTATAACCATTTATAACCTTTTTGCACCAGGCTAAGCGGGCCTACGACAGTAGCATATTTGCCAACTTTTAGAATGTCTCCTTTTTTCTAACAGATCGAGATCAAAGTCTTAAAACCAATGACCAAGTAGACTATACATGTTGAGTGTTTGGAATGTAAATTATTCTGGGTTGATAATCCTTTAATATCCTCTCTCCCAGCATCAGATGAGAGCTATTTACGTGAGACTGGTCAAGAACTGAGGATCAGCTTCAATCTTGAACAGCACTCCTGCAACATTTACTTCTTCCCAAATGGAGACAGCCAGACTGACATTGTTCGCAATGGACGGCTTCAGCAGAGTTATACTGACTGCACTGGGTTTACGCTTCTAAAGCCATGTGGGATTTTAAACGACTACCTCCAAGTGTCATGTCGTGGAATCTTCGAGATCAGAGATCATAATGACAATAAGGCTTTGGTGGTTTCACTAGACATCGAATGTAAGTAACCTGTATGCTTTTACAAATGCATTATTGAGTTATCACTTTGTCATAAAATGTCTTATTTTTACCTTCTTTTGTTTGTTTTTCACCTTTGGTTTAACCAAAGTAGCTTCAAAACGTCTCATAATGCCAAGAAGTTGTAGAATATAGTGACTACTTAGCGCGTAAGACATAATGTTACACATATTAGCACCTTTTTCTGTTCTCATATGCATATCAATTGTATTTAATGTAACCTACCACTTGGGAATAGTGCCTTTTTAATAATTTTTTGGCCTATAATTCTAATAAAATTGTGAGAAATTACGTTGCCGAATTATTCAGCAGCATACAATATGTCCAAAACAGATTAACAAAAGATACAGTTTACAAAAGAAGTCAATTTCTCTTCTTTTGAAACTTTGTGTGATTTTGGCTTTGTGCTTTGAAATGTCATGCTGGAATACTCTTCTGCAAAATTTCTTCAGACTGGGAGTTATCTTGTCAGCCAGTATTTTTGTATATCCACATTCACTTCCCCAACACATTGTGCACCCATAACACCCCATATAAACACACTGTGACCTCTGTGCTTCACTGGCAGGACTATGCACTCACTGCGGTAGACTGTGGCTCGCTTTCAACCATGCTGGACTCCATCTGAGCTTAACAAGTTTATCTTGGTCCCATCTCACCTAATGCTTCCAATATTTTTCAAGTTTTTTTTCATGTTGTTTGGCGAAGTTTATTCTTGCAGTTTTGGACCGACAAGTAAGCAAAGATGTTTTTCTTGGACAGCTATACACAGAGATTGCCATGAAGTTCCCTTTACACTGTCTGAGCTGTCACAGAAATTCAGATTTTTACTGATAATGATGGGACCAAGTCTGAACCAAGATAGCATATTGTCCATGATGGCATTTCAGGAGGTTGGTCGCTTTGATTAGTGGTACTGCGGCTCATTTTGTACCTCCTCATTACTGATTCAACAGTGTTTCACAGATTTTTAGCTGATTGCAGATCTTCCCATATTCTTTTCCATCTTTTCATCTGACAATTCTAATTTCCATGAGGAGCAATGATGCAACCATGCGGACAGATCATGCGGTGACCTAAATTCAATCATTTGACATTTAAGTGATTTTGCATGAGTATAATCACTTCTGTTGTACACTGTATTTATAGAGGCTTGAGGCGGACCAGTAAATATATGACATACTTACAAAATTACATGATTGATCTATTAGCACGATTGTTGATGCTAAATTTCCTGTGGATAATCTGACTGAATCATGGTGTCATTGTTTCAGCTGACACTATGGAGTCATCGTCGTACATTGGTATAGGCGGTGGGATTCTTATTTCAGCACTTTGCACCTGCTGCCTGAGGTGCTGCTGCTGTAAAAAGAAATCCTCACGCAAGGAAGGCACTGAGGCTGCTGCTGATGAAGACAACAATGAAAATGACCCTGCTGTACATTACCATGAGGTGAACATGATTTACACTGATGCTTTTTAGCAGATTGTATGTGTGGGTGTACAGTAGTGTTGCAATTCATGTGTTTAATTCAAACTGCAGTATGACCACGACCCTGTTGGACAGAGGCAGAACCAACTCCATGTGCCCTCTGGGACGCAATACCCTGCTCAGCCTTCCATTACCCCGGCTGCCCCGCTGGTTAGTGTGTCTTCTGCTTTAAACTAGGGTTAAGTTTCGTCTCTAACCTCTCCACTACTAATATGTGTTGTTTCATTCTGCAGATACATAATCCTCCTACTGACATAATGCCACCTGCTTATTCTGAGGTACGATCTGCTGCCCGTATCAATCTGAGCACACACACACACAGACGGATATGATAAATCAAAGTGCAATAATATTTTTTTTTAACTTTGATGCACCGACCAAATAGTTTTTTGTTACAGTATAGTCACTGTAACCAAAATGAGATGTTAGCATTTCCTCGTTGTGTCTTTTTTTCTTGCCATTAGTATTATTTAAACCAAATAGTTGTTTAGTTACATTTTCTGGTACTTTCTATACCATTTCCCAGTCATATTCTGACCAAAAAAATTCTCATCAGTGATCCCTTTCTCCTATATACTATATCTGAATGTGGGTGTAACTATTAATTGTATTTATCCAATTTGCTTTAAACAGTTTTGTCATTAATTTGTTGAAAGTGATTTTTTATGCCTCCACGCTGGCCACAATTGGCATTATGTTCTCATTTTTCCCATCTGTCCATCACATTTCTGTGTGGAGTATTTCTTCAAATTTGGTACAGATGTTTACTTGAAAGCAAGGATCAACTAATTAGAGCTTGAAGGTCACGTGTCAAGGTTACTGTGTGTTACCAAACATGTTTTTGGCCATAATGTAAATGTTAAAATTATGATGATATAGGGAACAAATGTGGAACTCCAGGATGAGCTGATTATAATTTAGTGGACAGAGGTTCTTGTGACCTCACAAGACATATAATTTTCTGCAAAGAGGCTTTTATTGCCATAATTAAACTTTAAAATGCAGGAACATTAGGTGACATTGTGACCATGTTTCCCATTTGGTCAATACTGATTTGGTGACACTGATCTTGGTGCCCACCTGTTAAAGTCCTTCAAAATCCTCACTACAAGGTGATAACTCTTTGCTCTCCAGTTCCTGCTGTCATTTTGAGAAACTCGGCAACAAATTTCTCTCAGTGCATTCTACTGTTCTCATTGCAAAAAACAGTTTATTTATTTCTAGCCCTAAACTGAGAAGATCATGATGTTTACTTTTTGTTGTCACTGTGTCAGAAGAGTCCTAGTGGTCCTAGTTTTTGTTGGTGTTTTATTGCTGAGTCACATTGCATGCGTGAGCTATATGAGAAATATCCAGCACATGTTGACAGTAAAAATTCTTAAAATATCAGATTTAGGTGTTTATATTGTGTTACAATAAATTAGCATCAGTACATTTTGTTTATTCTCTGAATACGGGTTTCTTATACTAACTGTATTATTAATAATACAAAAACTGACATCAGTATCCTCCATATTGTACATTTGTAACAGCTGCAGCTAACATCTGTATTTCAGAACTAATTGCTCTGTTACACAGTGACATGTCTGTCTTTTTCCTTCCAGGTTGCAGTTTCTTCAGAGCCAGCAGATGCTCCAACTGTCCCTCTTTATTCTGACTCTGAGCCACGGTTTGAAGTGAAGGGGATGAACTTCAACTCTGCTGCTCCTCTCAGTTCGGATCCAACACGCTGTGATGTTTACACCTCAGATAAGCTCAACTTCCTCTGATAGCCTTGATCTTTGCAAAATTCCCTCAAAGTTTCTAACATATTCAGCAGTGTGACTTTAAAGGGATAGTTTGACATTCTGGGAAATATACTTACTCAGCAGTAGCTGCCTGGAGTTGATGCTGGTTGCCTGGCAACTGGTCCAACACAGAACCATTGCTAAATAGATATTTCTATGCTTTATGGTTTTGTGCATTAAATCAGTGGTTCTCAAATTTTTTCTGTCAGGCCCCCCTTCAGAGGACAAACAACTTTCATTCCCCCCCTAATAACTTCGTGCGTGTGTGTCTATATATATATATATATATATATATATATCTATATATATATATATATATATATATATATATATATATATATATATATATATATATATATATATATATATATTGTTGTTTTTCACAGTAAAGATCAGGGGTGTCAAACTCATTTTAGTCCAGGGACCACATAAACCCAGTCTGATCTCCAGTGGGCCCCACCAGTAAAATCACAGCATAATAACCTATAAATAACCACAACTCCAAATTTTCCCCTTTGTTTTAGTTAAAAAAAAGTACATTCTGAAAATGTTCACATTTAATGAACTATCTTTTTACAAAATATTATGAACCTGAAATTTCTTAAGGAAAACAAGTTCAGTTTCAACAGTAGCCTATTATGCCTCAGTTCATCATTTACACATGCATTGTAACTGCCAGATAACAGTTTATCTACAAAAATACAAAACGTTCAGTCACAGGTATCTGGAACTGAACAATCTAGTATTTTAATTCATGATCAGAACAACTTGTCAAGTTGTAGAAATTATTTTAAATTTACAATTTTACAAATTTAGAATTTACAGTTAATGTTGTTGTAATTTTTATCATTTGTAAAGTCGTCCCGTGGGCCGAAATGGACCGTCTGGTGGGCTGGTTTTGGCCCACAGGCCGTATGTTTGACATTGCTGGTAAAAATAATCAGAGGAGATGAGCTGAGTACGTGACGTGATCAAGTACGCTGGTGTTCCGACTGCACATTAACGATGCGTTCTCCCGTTCTGAGGAGTCTGTACTTCGGAGTCTGAACGGCCAGTGCATATACCATAGATATATACAGAAGATAATTGTTATTAATATTTTTTTTATATCTATGGCATATACAGTCTATGGGCCAGCACAATTTCAGTATTGTTGTACGCCGCGAAAAACAGGCCGACGTTAAAACAATAGTTCAGCTAATTAGTTCCGTGTTGAAGAACTTTTTCCTCCAAGTCTCCCGCGCCCCCTTGACATGCCTCTGCGCCCCCCCAAGGGGGCGCGCCCCACTATTTGAGAAACACTGCATTAAATAAACATTTGAGTGGCAAACTGAGTTATCTCTATGCAGAGTCAATTGTTTCCCTGTTTCTAGAGTTAAATGTAAGCAAACCAGCTGCTGAGGGGAACTTTATATTTGCCACACGAACCCAGAGTGAGAGTATTTCCCAGAACGTTAAACTATGTAATTAACATGTATACAGATTAAAAGACACATTAAGAGTCCTCCCATTTCTGCTGCATATTGGTCAATCCACAATGTTCCACATGGCACCACTATGCTAATTTCATGGCAAGAATTGAGTGGAGAACATTTTTTTACATCTGCATCTGTCCTACTTGTTTTAGTTTTGCTACCAACTTTGCTTTCAAAAGCCAGATGTGTCCCAAGCAGCACATATAATCCAAAGATCACATGTCCGAAGCCATCCATGTACAAAAAAATCAATCAAAAGCATTTATTCTAAATGGACAATGCCGACATTATTTGCAATAATTTCCTACCTCATGAGTCTCAGTTAAAGATAGGTCAATAAGCTCATCAGGTTATCGTACTAAGTGCATATTGTTATTATTCATTTATTGCAGACCAGATCGACTGTGAGAGTTTCTAAGAAATAAACAAACACATCTTATCTCTACAAAGCCATGTATTCAAAACACATAATCATTGTACTTGCTATGGCCCTTCAAATTAAGCTTGTGTCTCATACACTTGATGTAATGTATGATGTCTGTATCATACAGCTGGATGCGGATTCTAAAGGATATTTGAACTAATATATAAATTAGTCAGGTCAATTTAAGCACTTTGGGCTGCTCAGGCAACACACACACACACACACACACACACACACACACACACACACACACACACACACACACACACACACACACTGAAACACAGGAGGCTTCAAGACCACCTACAAATGCACTTCTGTTTTGTTTTTTTTTGTTTTTTGTTTTTTTTTTTTACATTTGTATCAGATTTTACAATATTGGCTCAACAATTTGAATGAAAACCTGAATCTCTGAATTAAGTTTGTTTGTTCCTCTGTTGCTTCAATGACAGCAGCACTGTAGAGCTGCATGAACTCCAGGAGTTTGTGCAAAACCTGATAAGCCATGTTGTCCCAGCATGATTTGACTATTCCAAAGAGCTTGTGATTGGATGTTTAGTGGCACCATAAATGTTCAGTGTGGCTGAGATAGGGTGACTATAGAGGAAAGTCCATGAGCCTATGGTTCTTTAAAGCTACCTGATGTGTTTGGGCTTTTTATCCTGAATCTCCGTAAATATGCAAACCAGAAGTTGGAGCATGTCTCTGAAACATGTCACCTTGATCAGGGTGGAGTTGATTCAGTGCAGGGTTTACAGTGGGTTTGATCTACTGTGGTATTCTCTCTTCTCCATCCACCTTTCTGTTGGTGCCACGAATCTCTAAATGGCATTCATGTGTAAATATGACTTTTTTGAGTCATCCACAGTGAAATACTGCTGTGTCTTAGCTCACCTCATGTGTTTGGCCTTTGTCCATCTCCTGAAAAGTGGTTGATGGAAGCTATTGCTCTTCTTGGACCACGACTAGACAGCTTTTGGTGGATATGATTTGGTTGCTGACTGGAATTTTGAATTCTTTGATTCGCAAATTTTATACATCAGGAATGAAGTTTCTTTTATATTTGTATCAAAACTTGATGTATTCATTTTTGGAAGTTGTGCTCACTTTTGTTCTGTCTGTTGGTGCTTTGGATCTGATCCAGTTTTTTCAGGCCATTACAGGGAGCCATACACTGCCTATTTGTAAAGTTTCAGTCCGATCATGATTTGAGGTCAGTTTTTACCACTATCACAATGCTGCTTAGTGAGCAGTGTTGTGCTGTAGACTAAAGCCATTGCCATATTTATAACAGGTGAAAAAAGCAAGTTTATTTACTTGAACAACCTCTAATGAGTCCAATAAATCCTCCTGTATCACCAAAATGCTACTTCAATGGAAAATTACTACTCTGGGGAATTTCACCACTTGTATGAAGAAGTCTGAATGTTTTTTTTGAACTTTACATTTCCGAACTTCCTGTGTTTCAAGTGATGTTGCAGATTTTGACGTAGTCTCACACTTTTGAACTCCATTGAACTGTATATACATATAAATGTTTTTAAAATTGTAATGATTGTACAAAGCTATCACACGCACTTTTTGCCTTTTCCTCAAGCATATTTTTAATGTTGGTTGCATTAAAACACCTCAAGACCTCTTTGCTGCGCTCATGTCAGCAGCGTGCCCTAAGTGCTTTAATGTAAACTTCTAACTCAACATGAATCTTTTAATGCTTTGCCAACTTTTTTATGTTCAAAGCAATATTATAAACTGGCATTCAGACTTAACATAGCAGTAGAGCCATATTCAGGGCTTTAGTAGTTAATACTTATATATTATCATCCACAAATGTTAGATGTAGTCATCTTGTTTGTTCATTTTTGGGTGCTTTGGAATGCATGTCATAGTTCACTGTTGTATAAATATGGTAGAGTTGAGTTGTTTGTTGTACTAACGGGAGCCTTTTGGAGAACATCAAATTAAGAGCTTTAAAACAATTCTAGAGCATCTTGTGCATGAATCTTAGAGTTTCTAGGCTTTGTGTCAAGTGCATTAAAGCTAATAACACAATATTGTTTGTATTTGCATTTGTTCAACTGTCATTTATTCATATATAACATAATTTACTTGTATTCTCTTTTCCGCCGCTTTAAGCATCGCCTCACCTCAGAGCCAAAAGCTCACTGATGCAAATAAATTCCTTCCCGACATACCAACTGATTCACAGAGGACACTCAGTAGAGCAGAAGCAAACATGCGACGGATCCTTTTGTGTGTTGAAAAGGAGAAACAGCGGAGCCACAAATCTCTCTGTTGCACACAATAACTGGTATTCTGTTAACACATTTCAGTGTCAGTGATCCTGAAAAACTTCTCAGCCTTGTATTTTATATCTGACTGTAAACACATACACGGCATTATGCATCTAAACTGCCTTTATTATTAGAAGCAACATACAAACTAAAACCTGTAGCTGAACTGTGAAGATCTCAGATTTCGCCTCATTTCAGCACTGAATTGTCATGAAGACACACTAATAACAAATGCTTAAAATCACTAGTTGTGCATTTTGGGAATTTTTTTTGTATAACTACCTGTTAATTACATGAAAACATCAACTTTGAGTAATCTGGAAGAATAAAAATCTGACCACATAATTGGTACTTAATGATGAGATTCAATTATACGCAGTGTGGATCAATGGCATACAATGATACTTTATCATCATTTTCACTTTTATCTGCTCAACTGTGAATTTAACTCCCAGGCAAAGACAGGAGCTGTGAAATTTAATCTATGAGTGATAGTGGGATAAAATACAGCATGGGTTTTATTCATCTTCTATTTATTTCTGTTTTTTGCCATTTGTGTGCAGTGGAAGCAATATTATGACCTTCTAAGTTGCTATGGTGAACTAGTGCTCTTCATTTTGACATGAAATAGACCTGGAGCTAAATTAGCACTTATTTGTTGTAGTTGTAGTTGTTATTCTGACCACGTAGTGAGTGTAAATCCAATTTTCAGTCTCCTTTAAGCTCAAGAATACAGTTGGCTCTTCAGAGACTACATACTCCACATATGTTCACCAGTTAGTCCCTCACTTGGTATTTACAGCTTTTTCCATGACATGGCTTCCTGCTTGTGGACAAAAACTGCGCTACGAGAGCAGTGAGAACGAACCAAGATACACTATATTGCCAAAAGTATTCGCTCACCTGCCTTGACTCGCATATGAACGTAAGTGACATCCCATTCCTAATCCATAGGGTTCAATATGACGTCAGTCCACCCTTTGCAGCTATAACAGCTTCAACTCTTCTGGGAAGGCTGTCCACAAGGTTTAGGAGTGTGTTTATGGGAATTTTTGACCATTCTTCCAGAAGTGCATTTGTGAGGTCACACACTGATGTTGCACCAGAAGGTCTGGCTCTCAGTCTCCGCTCTAATTCATCCCAAAGGTGTTCTATTGGGTTGAGGTCAGGACTCTGTGCAGGCCAGTCAAGTTCATCCACACCAGACTCTGTCATCCATGTCTTTATGGACCTTGCTTTGTGCACTGGTGCACAGTCATGTTGGAAGAGGAAGGGGCCAGCTCCAAACTGTTCCCACAAAGTTGGGAGCATGGAATTGTCCAAAATGTCTTGGTATGCTGAAGCATTCAGAGTTCCTTTCACTGGAACTAAGTGGCCAAGCCCAGCTCCTGAAAAACAACCCCACACCATAATCCCCCCTCCACCAAACTTTACACTTGACACAATGCAGTCCGACAAGTATCGTTCTCCTGGCAACCGCCAAACCCAGACTCGTCCATCAGATTGCCAGATGGAGAAGCACGATTCGTCACTCCAGAGAATGCATCTCCACTGCTCTAGAGTCCAGTGGCAGCCTGCTTTACACCACTGCATCCGACGCTTTGCATTGCACTTGGTGATGTATGGCTTGGATGCAGCTGCTCGGCCATGGAAACCCATTCCATGAAGCTCTCTGCTGAAGCACTGTTCTTGAGCTAATCTGAAGGCCACATGAAGTTTGAAGGTCTGTAGCGATTGACTCTGCAGAAAGTTGCCGACCTCTTGGCACTATGCACCTCAGCATCCGCTGACCCCACTCCATCAGTTTACGTGGCCTAGTACTTCATGGCTGAGTTGCTGTCGTTCCCACACACTTCCACTTTCTTATAATACAGCTGACAGTTGACTGTGGAATATTCAGGAGCGAGGAAATGTCAGGACTGGATTTGTTGCACAGGTGGTATCCTATCACAGTTCCATGCTGGAATTCACTGAGCTCCTGAGAGCGACCCATTCTTTCACAAATGTTTGTAAAAGCAGTCTGCATGCCTAGGTGCTTGATTTTATACACCTGTGGCCATGGAAGTGATTGGAACACCTGATTCTGATTATTTGGATGGGTGAGCGATTACTTTTGGCAATATAGTGTAGTAAAGTTGTTGGCTGGAAAACGTAAATTAAAACCTCTGTAGAGCTGAGGGATACTGTAACTTTGGGTTAGCTTTTTTCTGGTTTCATTTGTACAAGTAATACCTCGTATTAAGTATGTTATATCTATTTGAAGGTTTTCATGAAATAATGACTCTGTAAACACATTTTGCTGCAGTGCCTGTGAAAGTAAAATCAGTCACTAGCTCTTAGGTTATCATTTATACCTGTTTATTCATTTAGTGTACATGTATTTTGTCGGTGGGGAACAATTTTTGCTAGCAGAGTAACTTTCATGTACCTTAATTATGGAAGAAGATTGCAGTTTGAGGCCATCCAAAGAAGATGTGTTTACCCTCCTAAAAGATCGTTGTCTTTGGAAAGATGGCGCAGCATTTCTTACATGCTACAGACAATTGTGCTGTAAGGTTCAAACTTAGAACCTATTTATGTCGAACCAATAAGAAAAGAATGTGTTCACGATAAAAGCTGTTACATCTGTACTTATTCCTTGGGGTAGACAGGAATGAGGTCTCCCCTCTATGTTGAGTAAGGTCTTTCCCATTACAATGATGAACTTTCATTCTCCATTGTGCTAACAAAAATACATTTACAGACTACCCAGCAATGTGTTAGTTATCTTATTCAAGGGTAGAGTCCTGGTACGTAAAATATCCTCAACACATTACACCATCCTCGCTTTCTGATCTGTGTGATGATGCAGGGAGGCGGTGACACAGTGAAACCTCACAGTTGCTTTCACTGTGGGTTCATATCTGGCCCACTTGGCTCTCCATCGCAGCACAGTGTAGGAGGGAGATGAGTTTTGCTGCTGTGGGGTGAGCCAGCAGGAATGATAATGTTGGCACTGAGGTCAGGTTGTTCCACTCAGCTGGTGCAGCAGTCGGGGTGATGATTGTTGGTGTGAACCCGGAGGATCAAATAAAGCCCCCAGCTGACTGAGCAGGTACTGACCGGGCAGAGGACTGAAGAGGCTTCACTGTGGTGAGTAGAAATTGAGACACTGAATATGAGATTGATACGGCAGGATAACTTCAGTGCTTGTGGTGATGTAATCTAAGATACCATCCACCCACAGGTTGTAGTCATGCTTTTGGCACGGCTTCATGGTGGCCAGTCGACTACTTCAGCCCAAAATAAATGATCATACAGGATGGGCTGCCACAAAATTAGGTCCAGATGGATAAATGGTTCTAAAGGATGAATCTGACTTTACCTTTGTAATCCCCTGACTTTTCCTCTCGGGCCACCAACAGGTCAAAAATTAGTTTTTTATCATAACCGCAAATTTCCATTGAGGGTTCCTAGAGAATATAGTCAGGTAACTAACACTGTTATCATTTGAGGCCACCATGTCAGAATTCATCCACTACTTTGGGTTATGACTCAATACTTTCACAACTAATGACATTCCCATCAGCCTCATTAAACCTGCTAAATTCTCATGTTTGCATTTGGAGCTTGTTAGCTGGTTAGCTTTTGTTGCTGAGTGTCAGCAGTGTCAGAGAGAACATGCTTTTTACACTTTTGAAGAATTGGTCAAATTTTGATTTTTATTTGCTTGAAATAATGAAGAAAGAGCATTGTTTATGATCTGAATTGTGGGATTATTTCACTTTGTGTGTGCGCTAGTCTTCCTATTGCAGCCTTTTAATCCTTTTTTGTGTCAGTGATTGCAATTATTTATCAACGTAAACGTATTCCATGTGGTTTGATTTTTTTTTGGTAGCATTTTCTGGAGGCAAACAAAAAACATTTCCAATTAAAAATCCCAGAGATAACTTTATTTCCCAACTTTGACACAAATATGTAAAACATTACTGTTACTGTTTTCTTAGCCTTACACCTTTGTCCATTTTAAACTCCTCTCCACCCTTTCCCATCACTATTCCCCCCCTTTCCTCTTCTCTACCGCCTTCAGTCGGCCCTCAACGCTGCTCAGTCGGTCCTCTATTACAAAAGACTTTTCAGAGCCGGATGTGAGAAGAGTCAACATGACACATCCCAGCACCAGGCCGGCCAGCCGAACTGCCGTGACGTCTGCGGTGGCGTGCTTGTCCGTCACGATCAGTCCGAAGAGCCAGAGCGACAAGACGGTTTTCACCACCCAGAACACCTGCTTCACCACACCGATCAGCAGGCGGAGGACGATGGTCAGCACCCAGTAACCGATGAGGGTCAGCAGACCCCACTGGGCGACGGCGGTCACGCCTTCTGGAGTGAAGCGGGGCAACGTCAGTGCAACTGCGGAGGACAGAAAACCCAGATTAGTCGTATCTTCACAAGGATTAAAGCTTCAAAATGCCTGTCTGTTGGTACAGGAAGCAGCAGGCATAAACTCTCACACTTAAAAAGGAGTGGCAGACAAATTGCCCAGAGGGAGAGGCACGTCTGCATATTTCCACTTGCACTTAAAAACTTTCTTCACCACACACTCTCTTTTACTCATGCAGATAATTTTTTAAGAGAGGAAAAGCTTAGAAACACTTGGAGGCTCCGAAACAAACGCCACCCTGGTACCCACCATCGAATCCTGTGACCCTGAGGATCTCGGTGACATAAACAGCGATGACATTCAGGCCACTGGCAGCTCCTTCAGCCAGGAATCGGATCACCGTCTCTAAAAACTGTGGCGGCATGAAGGGGCGGGTGGAGACATATTTTACTTAGCAATCATGCAAACGTAACAATGAAGAAAGGCAGCATTCTGATCAGATAAATAATCATGCAGAGAGGAGAATGTGCAGGCAGATACAGCATGATTCAGTACGCTGTTGTACACAAAGCACATCTACAGCAGCACTTCACATTGAACAGGGAACTCTTATGACAACTCCAAGTGCTCCTTGTGATGAGCTGTATGGTTGACTTGGACAAACAGCTGTGCAAGTGGGTGACAGGTGGGCAGCACCCCTCTCTATTCCTGTACAGCAGCTCACCACACAGTCACAGCCTTGTCCAGCAAGGTCAAGGGTAGCCCAGTAGTGTCTTATCTGCACCTGTTGCACTACACATTGGCACATACTGTATGTGAAGACTGTAGTGTGTCAAGCATCTGTTGCTCCACGTCAGTGTTTGAATGTAAAAACGCAACTAGTCATTTTACTGCTGGCTCAGTGTTGCTAATCAGAAGAGATCTTAAATGTTTTTACATATTTATATGCATCATACTATTAATGCTTCAAAGCTGGGGTGAGGATTAAACTTTGAAGAGTGCACACATGCAGAAAAACTTAAAAGTAACAGATGAATGTTGTAAGAATTGTTGCTCTGTCACATTTAGGGACTATCAGTGCAGGCAGTGTGCTGACTTTTATCTTGCGTGGACTGAATGTCTTCACGAAATGTCATTTTTTTCCCATGTTGAACCACCTTTTCTGACTTAAAACCGCATCTTACAGAATCAAACAGAGTGCGGCTTAACTTGCAGCTTGAGGACAAATCTCTTCTCTGGATTGTGCACACACCCTATATTTTGCATACAGACACACCACTGGTGAACTATTCAAGCTATTTCAACTCAGCTTGCCGGCACATATCTCCACAAGCTCACAAGTAAATTGCGGCCTGGCATGCAAACATCAGTGGATTTAAACACACACACACACACACACACACACATATGGCAACAGTTTCACTAGACTCATGCTTCTACTTTTCTGCACTAACTACATGGAGACATGGGCTAAAACTGAGCCACATGGGAGGACTCTGTTTAAGGCACCATGTCTGGGTTGCAGGATGGAAAACACCCATTTGTTTTCTTACCATGGCCATTGTATAGACGTTCTCCTGACCAAGCAATGACTCAAGAAACAACACTGCACTCTGAGAAGGGAGCCGGGTGGAAGTGTGTGTGCGCATGGATGAAAAGAGGGGGATTCATGGATATAGAAGACATGAAATGAGGACAGAGAAGATGAGGGGATCAGGAGGGAGATTAACAAGTTGAGGGGCATCAGGAGAGGAATGTGTGTGAGGGGCGATGGGATAGATGGAGAGAGAGATGACACGGTTGGAGCTGCAAATTAGTAATCCGGTACAGTTAAGCATTGATCAAGAACAGTGAGAGAACAAGCAGAGCAGTTAGGACCACAGTGTATTAAGAATTAAAGGGTGTAAATACAGTTCCTGGTGCAGGGGAGCGAAAAGAGTGTTGCACCTCCTCTCTGTACCTCAGCAGCTGACCGAACCACACCGGTCCCCAGCACGGACTCCGCGTACCGCTGGATCTCCTGGCAGGTTCCCGTGATCACGGTGCGCAGGGTGACCACCGGTGGGCTCTCCGCCTTGGCCTGCTCCCCTCCAGCCCAGCCCACCGCCGCCAAGCCGAGCACCGCCAGCACGTAGGGAGTCAGCAAAAACCGAGCCATGGCGCATCCACCGCCAGACGCGTAAAAACACAAGGAGGCTTGAGAACAATGGAAAAATGTGGCGCACAGGTTGGAGCTGCAGCCAGGAGCAGGTTGAGCAGCTCGTGTTCAGTGAGTCATACACAGGGCTGGAAAATCAAAGACTTAAAAATGGCTTCTGTTGTGAGCAGACAACAGGCAACACAAATCAACATGCAGCCTGAAGAAAAAAAAGGGAGCTTCTAAAACAACGCGCTTTAATTGTCCAATTGGAAAATTCGATCAAATGTGCCGGTTCAATAAAGCAGCCGCGGAATCGAGATGATCCAAGTATTTAATTATAAACTTTGGCAGCGTCGCAAATATCCAAATCCAGGACCGTTGCGCTCCTCAAGGACGCTCCAGTATTAACGGTGGCTATATTTGGTAAGAAACCGTTTAAGGCTTAGATCTAGCAGTGGTAGAGATCAGCGGGAAAGTTGCAGAGAAACGAAAACGGAGGAGACGCAGGAGAAATGTGTCCAAAAGTTTCCTTTTCTGTTGCAGCTTTAAGGATCCAGCAGAAACGCGATGACGCTGATCTGACCACGAGTCTCCTAAAGCCTCTTATTCCAGCTCTGAGCTCCACAACGCGCAACTTTGGTGTGTGAACTTGCACCAAACGCACTGCTGTGATGGATTATGTTGCACAACCTTTAAAAGAAGAAAAAAAGCCTCTCTTGTCACCGTTCCTGTATGGCACTCCCTTCCTCCCAGCGTTTCTAACGACAGTTTCCAATGTGCAAACACGTCTGGATCTCCAGGAAGGAGAAGGAGGAGGAGGAGGAAAAGCTCTGCTACAGGGATAAACAGAGATTTGCACACTGGGACTTGTGGTTTAATATTCCAGGTCAACTGTCAGGACTATTTCACATGATCTAACAAACATTTCACACTGAGGAACAGTTAAGGATGCAGATGCTTTTTGGAATCAGTTTAATAACTACCAGAACAATAATTATACAGCACGAGTCAAGAGGATTTCAGGACAGTCTGTTGTTAAAGCAGCCAGATTTCAAATAATAAAAAAAAGAAACAATAATGTACATACACACTGACATCATACAAACATCCACAACACTGGGAGGAATGCCGTTTTTCTACTGTGCTTATTCTTTTCTTTTTATACTGGTTTCAAATGAGCACACACACATGAACACCACAAGCCTCAGGTATGTGATGCAAACATTCTTTCTGTACCAGTATTCGAAGAAAACATAAAGAAAGTAGTGGATACTGGAGGGGGAGAAGCTTCAGTAATCAGTAAAAAAAAAAAAAAAAAATTAAAGCGTTCCATTCAGAGCATCTCTGTGGCCCCCACAGAGTTGAAATCATCGAGAGGAGGGGAGTATTCAGAGGAGGGGGACGCATGAGCGCAGTGCTGAGTCTCGCTCCAGGCAGCGTTTGTCCTGCCGCTCATCCTGTTCACCCTCTAAAGCTCCCTGCGGAGGGAATCGGCACCTTCAGCCGATGTAGATGCGATGGAAGTCGTTGGCTCCGAAGGCGGCGTTGCACTTGGGACACTTCCTCTGGCGTGTGTCGTAGCGAGTCTTGACGCACTCGAAGCAGAAGACGTGGAAGCACTTTGTCAGGACGGCATCCTTCACCCGAGAGTTGCAGCACGGACACGTTAGACGAGCCTGGGGGAAGCAGAGAGCGAGATAAGAGGGAGGGAATGGTTTGAACAATAAACTGAGAAGCCATTTCTGTCCTTGGCTGAGTGGTTCGTCATGACTGGACGGGAAAATCTAGGGCAGCTGCAAGGCCGTGTGATTATAGAGACCGGACTCCAAGCTCAACCAGAGGAGAGAACAACAAACCAGTGCAGAGCACAGATGACATGAAATTCGTCATTGTATTAACTTGTAGGTTTACAAACAAATCTGGAAAAATCTGAGCACGATCCTGTAGCTAAAGCCAATCTAAGTGGGCATGAAACCAATGTGTGACAATGAGCTTTTGTTATTTTCATTTTACTTGTTCTGTTCTCATCCAGAGTGTGATCACACTTACAAGACACGCAGCTTTAGGATCTCTCAACAGTTTTGTTCACTGATTTTGCCAGAAGGCTATTTATTATTTGTGACACATTACGATTGTGTAACTGGATATACCTGTAACTTCCCTCCTCAGGTATTTTTATCGAGGAGGCGAGTTCAGACTGTTGTTTGCTCTTGGATTTTTTTCACTACTGGCATTCCAAGCAGGAGGAACTACTGGAAGAGTTTAACACTTTCATGGAGTTATTTGAGAGTAAGATGAGAAAATCGACACTACTATTGTGTCATCGCAGTAAATATGAAGTTAGCAGCCAGAAAACTGTTAGCTTGGTTGAGCACAAAGACTGAAAAAAATGGGCAAACAGCAACACAGGCTCAGTCCCAAGGAAACAAAATCTGTGCAAAAACAATAAATCCATTTCACAAGGGTTTATTTGCTGGACTACTCTTGACGGAGATCCGTAACTTCCTGGTGCTTCCACCTGCTACCTTGTGAGAGCACTGAAGCAGTCCTGCGTATGACTCCTTGTAAAATGCCGATTTGTTGTTTGTACATGACACAACACATAAATCGAGCTTTCAAGGTACTGACAGGTTGATTTCATCATCTGTGGAAGGAGCCAGGACAGTCTGCCTCCAGGCTTTGCACTAGGAGGCTACTGACTCTAGCTTCTGATTCAGAATTGAGACTGGTATCAATCATCTAATCTAAATCTTAGTAAGACAACAGCATGTAAACAATCACATAAAACTTGAAACCTAAAAACAACCTGTAGTTGACAGATCTTAAATATTGGAATATATCAGTTAATTTTGTGACACTTGAATTGTTCTGATTCGCAAAATTAAACACAACAAAGAAACGAACATTTCCTCTAAACCGTAGACCGTGTCTATGAAGATGTGCAATATCGGACTCTGCAATCTGACCTTTCTGGAGCAGGATCAGTTAAATTAGGGGGAAGTTTATATTTTTTGTACCACAGAAACCTACCTTGTAGTCATTAATTTCTTCATTTAGGATCTCATCTCCGTTGCTGATTTTCTCTGCTGGTTTCTTGGCCTTCTCGATCTTTCTCCTAAGTTTGGAGATGTCCTCCTGAAAAACATTGTTTTTTAAGCAGCTGTAAGCAAAAAGAAGTCTGTCTCCCACTTTTTTTTACTTTGACCCTAAAATCAGACTTGATGAATATAACACTGTTAAACAATTAATACTGGATCCTCCCACCATCATCTGTGCACAAAAGGAGAAAAGAAAGACTTCAGCAGTACAGTGAAAGGATTAGTGATGTGAGCTTTTTCACCCCTTCAGTTGAGGATAACCAAATTGATACTGACTGGAACTATTCAGTGCAGATACAGTCAGGAAGAATCAGCAAGCTCACAAATCTAATCAGCCATTAGAAAATATGCAGTGTAGTTTAAAAGACTCATCCAAAAAGGCTCTTGACAATCAGAAAAAACATAATTTCTGAGTTTAAAGTAGTGTACATATACTGTATTAGAGGCTAAATAAACATTTAGCCTCTAATACATTGGATTTTTTTTTTTTTTTTTAAATGATTTAAAAATTGTCTTAGTATGATTATGCGTTCAAACCGTCTGCTTTGATTGAAACTTTGGGGCTTGAGCTGATATGTGCCTACATGTTGTTGTTACCTGTGCTCGTCGGGCGTTGAAGGACTCCTTTTCCCGGGAGATGCTGTTCTCAATGACCTCCTCTCTGACCAGGTTGAGCCTCTGCTGAACCTGTTCCAGCTGAGTTCGCACCTCCTCTGACAGCAACGCAGAGTCCTGAGCCTGGAGGATGATGAGAGTTGTCTGTATCTGTCAATGTTGCTTTCAAACCCTTTGTATGTAAGTCCACACAACGCCAGTTAAGTCTTTAAGTACCAAAGAAATCTCTTTGTACTTCGGAATATACCAGAGCTTAAAATCTAAAGTCTGTGGAGACAACATCACTGCACTGATGCACCAGTGGTAATGCAATTTATTTTAACCAGCAATGATTGGTTTGCATTATACAGGGAATCATATGCAGCAACAGTAGCAATGGAGTCCAGCAGAGCCTGTGGTGGAAAAACCTAGGATGTATCCAAGAAAAGTTTCTAATGCTACACATAAAATGAAGAACTGAGCAGTTCTATTTTTTAAGGATGTCTTAAAAAAAAAAAAAAAAAAAAAAAAAAAAGCAATCGACACGTCATAAACATACATCAACAGATTTTCTGTAATTACTCTCACTGCCAGAAGAGGGAGACAAGAAGTTCATACTGCAGGTTTAATAACCGCACATATTTATATGTCATTAACATTTAACTTCTTTAATAGCAGCTCACCCTTTTTGGGATCAGTTTACTCTGCAGCTGTAGTTCATCATTATAGATCAATGTGTTACCTTGCGTTTGTTCATGTCCAGAGCTTGTGTTCGAAGTGTCAGCTCTCTCTCTGCAGTGCTGATGGTGCCCTGCAGGAGGCGTTCCTTCTCCTCCAGCTTCCTCACCACCTGCAGCTGCGCATCGACCTGCAAATAGGTGCAGTCCCAAAAAGTTACGTTAAACCCAACTTTAACTACCACAACAAAGCTTGAACTCACACCTTGCACTTCTATGCTTGTCCCAACAATCCACGTCTCTCCAGAATCATAGACAGTATGTAGTCAAATTTCAAACAGTCAAATTTCTTGTACTTGTTCACATGCTTGGCTAATAAAGTTGATACAGATTCAACACAAACTTGCAGCTGTGACAGCAGACAATGCTTCAAATGAGAATGTTGCTGCAGTGAAGCTACAAATTCTAAAGTGCTGATGCTTCACACACATCATCAACCTGTCACCATAGAAGATGTATGGAGTCACTGCAGTTCCAAGGTCAACGCCTAACATTAGTGTCACCGATTTAGCATCTGACCAAATGTGAAATATGGTCTCAATCTCACCTTCTGTCCTCAAGTTATGACGATGAATAACGTCCAGAAAAGTGTCTGTATAGATTCTCAAATATCCAGGTCAAGACAATCCTATGAATTTCAGTAAAAAAGCATTTGGACTGCTCTTTTTCAGTCCTTGAAGATGACAAGAACTGCTTTGAGTCTCGTTGAAAAAGCCTCTTGGATGAGAGGTGACATCATCAAGAACCAAAAATGAGAAGTCTAGTTACCGTTTTTCGTTTTTGCAAAACATTATGAAGTCGCAGGGAAGCTGACCTTTGATTTTTTGGATATAAACCATCTTCTTTTCATCCTATTAGGCATTTGTGTAAAACTTTGTCAAAATTAATATATACATGAAAATGTGTTCTGTGAGATCACCATGACCATTGATGACCAAATTCTAATCCGATCATTCTTGAGTCAAAGTGAACATTTGTACCAATATGACAAAAAAGTTCCCTCCAGGCACTCCTGAGATAACGTGTTCCTGAGAACGGGAAGAAAGGACAACCTGAGAGTTTAATCAGTGCTGTGGCTGGAGGCATAAAAAAGCATTGCAGTAAGGAAAAAAGAAAGCACATTGGGCGTGCTATTCGTAGCAGTAACCGATAAACTTTGTAGACTTCATATATGACACTTAAGAAGAAAAAAATGCAAAAAATCTGCATTTAGCAACGACAAGCATTCAATTAAAAACTGAAACAGCATATTTTTAGTTTTGGAATATACACCTTTTGGCCACTTTATTAGGAACATCTGTGAAATCAAGTGTAATCCATCACAAGAGGTCATAGTGGGTAGTAGTGCACTGGACTGCCTTAGGTTTAAAAGGTGTTCCTAGTATTTTATCCACCCCGTTAATACACATGACATCAGCAAAAACATGTAAAACGTAGAAGATTCTTAAGGGCTAAATATATGGTACAGCTTCAGTATTAAACTACAATAGATTTCACAAGTATATTTCATAAAGTAAATTTAAGGTTAGGTGGGTTTAATCCATGATGTCTTAAAAGAAGTCACGACTGAGTGAGAGGAGTTCAAACTGCAATGTAACTGGGTATGACAACTAATGTGTAAAGCACTGTTCTTGCAGATTGATTACCTGAGTTTTTAAAGTGAGGAGCTGGTCGGCGAGCTCCTCCTTCTCCTCTTTCAGCAGCTTGTGGATCTGGTTAGACTTGATTCGCTCGCTCATCAGCTTGAAGTTGGCGTCGTCTTTTTCTCTGAGCTGCTGCATCAGGCGGATGTTCTGTTCCTGCATGTCCTCGAACGCCTGCCCCGTCACGTCCATCTCGCTCAGCAGTGCGTCTTCCTCCTACAGACGGAGCATTGAGTCAAGGTTGTTAGAGAAGGAAAGGCAGATGGTCTGTGAAGGCAAACAAAATGACCGGCTCACACACCTGTTTGGCTATAGACAGCTTCTTGTTGAGGATGTCAATCTGCTCCTCCACAGAGCGGATCTTTCTTAGAGCCTCTTCATCGGCCATTTTCTTGCCTTCCCTCCTCTCCCTCTCCTCCAGCTCCCTCAGCCTCTGTCGCAGCTCCTCTCCCTGGAATCATCATTAAATCCACAGAGGAAACAACACAAATATCAATATATCATGTTAGAAATGTCCTTCTGGAATGAATAGATCTCCTACCACGTCTTTATCTGCTATGTGTTTAGGTGTCCATGTTGTTAAATGGAAATCACCTCTGACTTTGACTTCTTCTCTGCAGCCATGAGCTGGACTTTGTCTCTCTGCTCCTTGGGTGCAGAGCGGTACATGTCCAGCAGCAGCTTCATTTCCCTCTGGGACTCCTGGGCTTTCCTGTACAGCCACATTAAGAGAGTTTGAACAAAACTATCAACATTATCTAAAATAATACAACTAAAATCAGTATCTGTTTCAGGTGTTTTTGAGAGACACTGAAATGACAAGAGAAGAAGGGACTCATGCTGAAGACAATCTTTTCTCTGTGACCTTTTGTGTTTACCTGCCACACAATGAGACAAGTGTCTATTGTTCACTGTGAGCCAGTGTTGGTGATTCACAGTGATCATAAGACTGCTGGAATCTTTCACATGTTAAGTGTTTTTGTAGATTGTTTAGCCTGAAGGTGACCCACAAAAACCATGACATTAACAGAAACAAAACAACAAGGAGCTGAAACTAAACATGTTTCAACAATCCTCTTATGCAACTGTGGCATGTAAATTATATTTGAATAACGTTGAAAACATATTTATCTTCCAATAAGCGACGCAAATATGTAGTATTTTAATAAAGCACTCTGAAGTGTGATCAAGGGACAAAAAATATCACGATTAAATTTTCATTTTATCAGAAGCTACATGTCGGTGATATAACATGCCTAATATTTTCAACATCTGAATTTGTCATTTTTTAATAGTAATGAGGCAAATACAGCTGATTGAGACGAGCTGTAACACTGTACACATTTAAGTTTGTGCACTTTTTAAGTAAAGCCGTGGACTGCCTGTCAACCTTAAGGTATAACCGATGTAGGAGAATATTTGTCCACTATTTTGATTTGACAGGGGCTGCGCTCATTGGCCAACTGAAAAATCACTATAAATGAGCCAGAATTAGCTTTACAGACTAATTTTCATAACTTATTCTTGATTGTGCCCTGTTAATGACTATATTTTTCATTATTTCATCCACTTGTGCTTGCTGACACAGTCCAATTACCCACAAGACAACTCGTGACTAACTTGAGTTCTGCTCGGACGATCTTCAGCTGCTCCATTTCCTTCCTCTTTGATCCTCCAACCACAGACAGGCGTTCCCCGGCTGACTCCTCTGGTTGGCTGCTGCTCCCCGGCTTCTCCTTCTCTTCCTTTATGACGCTGCTGCTGCTCCCACTGCCTCCTCGGGTCGGCCGCTCTCTCTCCTTTTCCTTCTCTTTCTCGCGTTCTCTTTCTTTCTCCTCTTTCTTTATAATGTCCTTTTCTTTCTTTTCATCCTTCTCTTTCTTCTCCTCCTTCTCTTCTTCCTTTATGGTGGCCTCTGGCTCTGTACTGGGCTCTGTTTTCACTGAGGCGCCTTTAGACAGACAATGAGACAAAGCAAAGGGGAAATTGTCAACCAGGACCACCTAGATGTGTGTTAATGTGCATCATTAGAAAATTGCTAAATAAAAAGTGATTTTTGTTATTTATGTCTTAATAAAACATGATCTAAGCTATTACATTGTGTGAACTAGGCATTGGTTACCTGTGCTGCTGGGTGTAGAGGAGCCATTGTCAGGCTCTGTCTTCACTACAGGTTCCCCAGAAACAGCTGGAGTTGATGGAGAGGTTGTCTCATCCTTCACATCCATCTCTGTGCTTGACTGGGATTGGAGAATGGCGTTGCCCTTGGAAGCGCGGACCTACAGGAGCAAAACGTCTTTTAGTTTGACTGTGCTGTTAATATGATATCAGTGACCTCTAATTACTTAATCTCTTCTGCTGGTGAGAGGTGGCGGATTAAGTTTCTCCTTTCTGACCAACCTGGTTGAGCTCAGCTTGTGTCTCCCTTAGTCTCATCTTGTATTTCACCACCTCTCCCTTCATCTGCTGGTTGTGGGTTTGCAGCGTGCTAATCAGGTGACGCATCTCCCTGTTGATCGGACCTGAGACAAAGAGGAGGCAGTGAAGAGATGAAGGTTTGAACAAGAGTGTACAGACTACTTCTTTCAACAGGAATGTGATCTTAATCTCAGCTCTACTGCCATTTTATCACAATTTATGCACGTTATTCACTCTAGATTCCAGAACCTCAGTTAGTTACCTGCTTGCTCGTTCGCAGCAAGAGTCTGTTCAAATTCGATGCGCAACATCTCATACTCCTTCCTGACCTGAGCCAGCGTGTCCTCCAGCTGAAACACCTCCGTACGGACCTTCCTCTGCAGAGCCACCTCATCATTCTGCATTCAGAAAAGATGAGAGTAAGAATAAGGTGAAGGAAACATACAGACAGTGGCAAACACACACTCATGCAACTTACCTCCATGTGCTCCAGCTGTCGTAGACGTGCCGTTCTTGTAGTGTTGAGGCGAGCACGTGTCTCATCTAGCTGACCCTTGAGGATCAGTGACTCGTTGTAGAGCACAGAAAACTGAGACTGCAGACAGCGATACTCAGAAGATTCTTTTACCAAACCCTCAGCTCGACTCAGCAGCTCCGTCTGAGAGGAATGGAGGGTAACGGTTGGTATGTTTAATGGAATACTTTAGGTAAAAATGTACAATGATGTAGATGGCACTGACACGACTACAATCACTTTAAAGTGCTGCCAGTACAAATGTAATTAATCATGACAGTAAATTTAAGTTAGAAGAGTGTGCAGTTTAGTCATATTACATGACAACTAAGTCCTTTGATGTAATGAAGGTGAAACCATAATCAAAAGCGTCTAATTTTCTAATTTTCAACAAGGCTGTGTTAAATCTAAATACCTTCATGTTGTTGTTCTCCTGGTGAACAGTTTGCAGATCCTGCTGCAGTTTCTGCAGCTCGATAAGGCGATTGTCTGCCAGCTCCCTGTTCTCCTCCAACTCACTGTTCATTTCCTCAAACTGTTTTAAGGAAATAAGAAACAGTGCGAAGATAAAAAATGCAAAGAAACTACAGAAATGAAAAATGTCAAAGCATTTCTTACATCATATTTTGTCATAATTACAAAAATTATAAATATGGAAAAAAAAATCCTACCTTTCTCTTGTTAATAGTGATGGTTCCACACACACTGCTGGCCTCCCCACACACTTTATAACCTTTGCTGTTTACCTGCGGTGCACAGGGAGAGTTACATTGCACTTCAGCATAAACAAACAGACATTATGTGTTGACAGAACACTGTCACTGACACAATTTCTCATCATCCTCACCCTCTCCAGTATCTCGCTCAGGTGTGCATTCAGTCTGTTCTCTCGCCGGCGGATCTTCTCCATGTCCCACTGGAGCTCCTCAATAAGGACCTGCAGCTCGCTGACACGCTGGTCTGCCTTGTTAGCTGCACGACCCAGAGGCCGGGACTGTGCGAGGCAGAATACACAGACACTTCACACTACGTACAAGAGCTACTAGAAACATAATCACAATCACGTTGATTTGAAAAGAAATTACTCTGTAACAAAGCAAATGTTACTAGAGTCTAACGACTACCAGATGAAAACAAATGAACAACATAAAAAGGTGTGGTTACTGTAAGATTACTTACAAATAAACAGCTGTCAACGTCGTGTAAGTAACTTATTACAAAGTGAAACAGTCCCTGCAATTTTCACTTATATACTTAGCATCTCTTTAACCCTTAAGGTTAGACAAACCTAGGATGAACATAGCTGATCAGTGAGTGAAGACAGAGAATTCGTACCTCGCTGGTCATGTGACTGTGCTTCTGCTTGAGGTCCTCTGTCAGCTGTTGCAGCCGCTCGTTTTCGCTGGTTAGGAGGGAGTTTAGTTTGGAGGCTATCTGCCACAAACTGCCCTCTGGAATAAAAAGCAACCATCTGACATTTAATAGGCGCCAACACAAACTTGATATCCACCACAACACTCATTAAGTCAACCTCCACAAAAACACAAAATCCTTTTATCTCACCAGCTCCAGCGTCCAGCTCTGCTTTGAGCTGGTCCACGGCGTTTTTCAGACACTCGTAGATCTCCACTACGCGATTTGCCTGCTTCTGGCTGGACTCCACCCTCTCCTGAAGCTCCGTCTCCATCTCCTCACTGGTGCTGCTCGCCAGCGTGGCCAGGAAGGAGTTGGATGTCTCTCCTTGGTTGCCTGCATGGCCACCAAAGGAAAGAGAAGTTTAGCTTTGAGTTGTGTTTTTTTGCTTCACGACTGATGCTCCTGTGTCAGTTCTGTCTTTACCTCTGTCCTTGGCCCTCTCCTGATTGGAGTCGCCATCAGGTTCTGGAGTTTCTGGCTTCAGGCTTCGTCCCTCACCAGTTGGCGATTTCTCTGGTTCGCTGCTCGCTTGGTCGTAGCGCCTTATAATGAGTCGAACGTTATCATCAAACTGAAAGAAAAACAATGGCATCGCATTGTGACTGTTAGATCTTTACAGAGAAGGAAACTGTTAACATTGAACAATTCATTTTTGCTTTTGCGTGTGAGTGTTTACTTGGTTCCAGTATCTGTTGAGGATCAGCAGACTGGCATCATCAGTGGCCTGTCGGGTCTCCAGTCTCTCTATTCGCTCTCGTAGTTCATCCTCAATCACCTGCAAACCAACAAGTCAGGAGATGTAAAGTGATTAGGCTAACAAGATGAAAGAAAAGTGTAGTTTTCAGGGTGTGTGTGTGTGTGTGTGTGTGAAAGGTTACAAACAAATACTGGATGATGAATTTACCTGTCTCTGATCGAGAGATTCTCCAAGCTTTCGGTTCTTGGCCTGGAGAGCTTTGATGTCTTGTTCCTCCTGAAAAAGAAGTAATGCAAACGTGACTTCAGAGAGAAACACAAACAGGACCGGTTTAACATTTCTGTGATGAGAGTTATCAATGGATCTTTTAGCACTAGAGTGGACAGTAAAGCGGCGCTCACTGAGTTGGACACCCCTCCCAGCTTGATGACCGTCTCCACCGCGGTGCTCCCCCCGGCCGCGGCGCTGAGACCGGGACCTCCGTCCTCTCCTTCCCTCTCTCTGCGTTTCTCCGGGGGAGCACCAGAGGACGAGGGACCGCTGGGGTCAGCAGGACGCTTCTGTCCCGACATCCTCAGACTCCTGAAACAAGCGGAGACAGAACATTTTAAACATAACTGGACAAGACTGCGGCTCACTGACAGAGCTATTTACTAGAAAAACGACAGCTAACTGCTGTGTTTTGGACATA
Source organism: Amphiprion ocellaris (assembly GCF_022539595.1). Lineage (NCBI taxonomy): Eukaryota > Metazoa > Chordata > Actinopteri > Pomacentridae > Amphiprion > Amphiprion ocellaris. The sequence goes on from NC_072778.1 coordinate 20,204,367, forward strand.
CCCTTCACTAAATGATCCGAGACGACCGCTTTAAAATTTATTCTGACACTTTACCCCCAGAATTTGAAAGAAATACCCACAGATTAGCTGCTATCACATTTTAAACCCTGAACAAGCAGATTAAATCAGTCAATGTGAGGCTCGGCTAATGCTAGCCGTTTGCTAACGTTAGCCTCAAATGCAGATTAGATTAAATTCTGATTCGGCAGAATAATGCAAAAACTGCGTAATTTTGTTAGCGTAAATCACAGTTGATAGAAATATTACCGGTTTAACTGTTAAGACTTTAAACTTATCAACCGAATCTGTCTATGGATGTTGATGTTGCGGCTCTTTGCCTCTCGGAAACGGAAGTGAAAACGGTTTGGATGAAGAACCGTCAGCGGACAGAGCGCCTCCTGCTGCCGGGGAGGGAAACACACCTTCCACCGGCTGCCTTCGACTGGAAAAATAACTCAAGTGATCCAATTATTTTATTGTCATATTAAACAGCAATCAGGTTAGCAGTGCAGTGAAATGACTGGTTCAGCGTGTCTTTTCCTGGTGCTGTGGTTAACCTAATTACAGAATGTACTCAGATAAGGTTGGACAGGACTCTCCATGGACTATGGTGTTTGCAGACAACATTGTGATCTGTAGTGAGAACAGCTAGCAGGTGGAGGGCAATTTAGACAGGTGGAGATATGCCTTGGAAAGGAGAGGAATAAAGCTTAGCCACAGCAAGACAGAATACATGTGTGTGAATGAGAGGGATCCAAGTGGAAGGGAGTAGAGATAAAGAAGGTGGAAGACTTTAAGTACTTAGGGTCAACAGTCCCGACTCCCGAGCAATGGAGAGTGTGGAAAAGATGGGAAGAAGCACGTTTATTATCTTTACTGTACATATGGTTAGTGCTCCTCTGAAAGATTTTTGCTGCTGTAACACTGGAATTTTCCCCAGACCTATGGAGTAATAAAGGACTATCTTATCTTATCTTATCTTATCTTATCTTATCTTATCTTATCTTATCTTATCTTATCTTATCTAATATTTTGCCCACATCAAAAATCTGTGTTTTTACAAATAGTCACCTATTCTTTTACAGTGTGTGACTGTGACATTACACTGTTTTACTGTATTTAAATCTGCTAAAAATATCAATAATTTACAGATGTTTACAATTAATTTTACAGTAGAAACCTTTTTCTATCAGATTTGCTGCTATTTTTCTTAATTTTTTAAAAATGTATTTTGTTTTACAGTGTACTGAGCAACAGCAGTCCATTATATATAGCAGAGCCAATATTTGCAGCACAGAGACTCAGAAACAAACAAGCACTTCTATAGTAGTCTGTCTTTTCCCTAATCAGTCAGTTACTTTGTTATTTGTGGGAGCGTAAATGAGAGTACATTTCTTTTGCTTTAAATAAAATAAATATAAAATACAATAAAGTAAAACAAAATACAGCAATTATAAAACACATACTAATGAACATAAAACATCATTAGAATTAAAAACAAAGCATACCCATTAAGAATATAAGGAAGCTTTAGATTTGTTGGTTTTTCATGTATATTTTTGTAGAATCATAACTTTAGTTCTAAATTAGTCAGCTTGATTTTCAAAATTAACAATACTGTAGGGTCTTGGCCTTCATATTTACATTAGGTAGGTTAATCTAAACTAATGCCTCTGTCCCAGCCTTAATATTTTATTGTCAAGACTGTGTATTTTGCACACAGCAAAGTCTTGTAGAGAGTGTAATGTGCAGTTTAAAATTCCAAACTATTCCAGCTCAGAAAAAGCAAAAAGCCTGCAGCTAAATTAAGCCTTCCATTTAAAATGCACATGGTCGATTTCCCTCCATTAAAGCAGAATAGTCCTGATCGAAGCAACATGACCTCCCAGTACAGATAGTTTGTGTTGCTGCAGTGTTGATTTACAACTTGCAGCTGTTATTATCCTAATTATCAGACAACCAAAACAACCAAAGCAAAATTTGAGGCAATGCAATCTTTCTGGTTGACCTCATATAATTTTTGTAACTCTGTCTGGAAAACATTTGTCACTCCTCTGGTTCTGTTTTTCTCAGTCCTTATGTAAAAACAATATGGTAAAATGCTTCCAGACAAGACTGGACTCTGAACAGCGATATTAAAGAGTACTTTGCACCGAGTGCAGAGTCCAAGTTGTGTAAAGCCTGGCCTGTCATTATTTGTGAGTTACAAATCCACCCCGGCCAATATGGGTTCAAACACCTCTATCTGCTGAGGTCACTCATGGACTGTGGTAACACGGAACTAGCCCTACAAGTTTCTGGCTCATTTTCAGTGATCAATATAAAAGCTGTTCCTGCATGACGTATTTAACAAGTAATGTGACGCATGAGGCTGAGATACACAAGGTAGCGTGAAAAAGAGGGTTGTTACTATGAATCAGACTAATGGAATATAATTGATGTTCCACAGATGAACAATGCATAGTCCTATAATTGTGTGATCACATTATGTGGAGAGCAGCACACCCTAATTCTCTATTAATAAAGACAATTAACTTAAACGACAATTATGATTGCCTAAGCTTTAAGAGTCTTTCTTTTTTGCACATATTTTTGTTGCTGCCTGTCTAATGAAAAACACAGAACTCTAGTCAACTCAGGTTGTTTAAAACGTGCTGTACAAATAAAATTGTTTTTAACTTTGACATTTTAAAGTAATAAAAGTTTCTAGCGCTGTAAAATGTAAAGCGGCCTTTTCACTGTTGGAAATTACAATAATTAAAGTTTTGCTCATTTGCACGGGGAAGTGAAAACAAAAGCTGCCTTAGTAATGATGATGATGACAATAATAAATCATACTTAGAAAATATGTATGTAACAACAGGCACATTTTTGTTTGAGTGCAAACTTTGCTTTTCATGACTTTAAGGAAGAAGTAAGTGTAACCAGGATGTCTGTTGTAGGGATCTAAAATGAAAAGATCTAAAGTGGCATGGATAATCCCACCTTTTGAATTGTATCTTGGTTTAATTTAAGAGTAGACAATTGGAACATTAGTAGCCTTTCATGCATTAATGCACATCACTAAGTTAATTCCAACCCCCTTCCTTGGAATTAGGAAGTAAAACAATAACTGTCATTGTCTTCTCATGGTACAACCAACCATGCTTTGGTCATTTCCTTATCACCAGAACAAAAGAACAAGACAGAAACCTGACTTGCAACATTACAGCAGGCCTCTCCAGCTACATTTCACCATCTCAGAGGAGATGGGGGCGGAGCAGCTTCGTGATGAGCGCATGAAGGCTTGGATTTAATAACACTCTGTTCCCATCTTGTTTTCAGCCGCTCGGGTCCTGATACGAACTAAGTCCACAAAGCAGCATTGATGATGCCACACCACCAAACACCGCCCCTGTGGCTCTGACCGGCCAATTACTCCACCGAGGCGCCTCACGCCCCGCCACATCACGAGCACCTCCTCCACAGCGCACAGCAGCGCATAAATACGGCTTTTTACCCACTTTTCAGCCTTCTCTATCAGTCATTTAACTGCTGGGAGGCTGCAGAGGCCGTCTGACACTTGATCCGCCGTCGCTGTTTGATAAAAATCTCAAGTAAGACGTGTTTTCAACTTTTTAACTCTCGCATACTTGCAGGTATCCATTTTTTTCCCCAGAGAAATTGTTGCAGCCCTTCGACTGTTTTCTGCACGTCTCCTCGTGTCTGTAAGCGTGCTGCGGTGGATTTGTTGATTTAAGCTGCAAGTTTGCACTCAAATTGTACAATTGGATGCACACGTTTTTTAAGTCTGTTAGCTCTAGTTACAGTGCTAAATGTTCAGGCTTCTCTGTAGGTGTTCAACCTTTGAGGTTCTTTATTGTACTGTTTGCATATTGTGATCATGGTGTTAATTGTAAGCCATCACATTGTGCTGTTTAACGCATTCCTCTGCAGAAAGCACTGGGTTAACTTGTAGCCAGCAACTTAGAGTGAACTGTGAACTTTTGTTGCACACTGAAAGGGAGCTCTTATCTGTTTTGAGGCCAAAGTTCAACCATGCAAGCCAAATATTTAACCTCAGAGGTGGTGCAGGAGAAGCAGGATGTTGGAGGCACTTTTGTTAGATGGGAAAACAAGATTAAATGTTCTTCATACTCTCATAATGTGTGGTTTTGAAAAATACCCAGTTTGCATTAGTCTTTTTGACGTCTAATAACTTCTGGCCAGCAAACTGCATTAACCATTTGTTCAGGTGTGTTAAACTAGAGAAGTGAACTTGAAATCCGGAACTCAAGCTGAAGAAAAATTAAGTAATCAAGCTAATTTCATTAAGTTGCCTCAACCTGATGTGAATTTTAAATCAACTCATGCAGAAATTTGAGTTAAACTACACACATTAAGTTGATGCAGTTATCAACATTAGTATGATTAGTATTTACTTAGTTCTTGACGAGTTCCTCAACACCTGTCAAATAACTTTGCTTTGTCTCTGCTAGGATGACTCATCAGTTCCCATCCCTGTCTCCGGAGCAGAAGAAGGAGCTCTCTGACATTGCTCAGAGGATCGTAGCTCCTGGAAAGGGAATCCTGGCTGCAGATGAGTCAACAGGTGAGCATCAGTCTCAGTTATTATTCCGCTAGTGAGAGGTAACAATGTGCAAGCATAAGGAACAGAAATAATTTCCCTACAATCTTATTAAAAGGCACTATGGGAAAGCGCCTCCAGAAGATCAACGTGGAGAACAACGAGGAGAACCGTCGCTGTTTCCGTGACATTCTTTTCTCCACCGACTCCTCCATCTCCAACTGCGTGGGCGGAGTCATCTTCTTCCACGAGACGCTCTACCAGAAATCAGACAGCGGCAAGCTCTTCCCCCAAGTCATCAAAGACAAAGGCATCGTTGTTGGCATCAAGGTGAGAATGCTGCACAGTACAGCAATGTTCAGTCCTCACAAGTGACACATGTTGACACTTCATGGAACTCACTGATGTGTTTGGTTTTCATGCTTTAGGTGGACAAAGGCACAGCTGGTCTGAATGGAACAGATGGAGAGACCACAACGCAAGGTTAGGAGTCTCATGGACAGACCTGCTTTTTTTGCACAATAATGTAGATTTAACCTTGCAGACATGGGCTGCTAACATTCTGTGTGTTCTCCAGGTCTTGACGGCCTCTCAGAGCGCTGTGCCCAGTACAAGAAGGACGGCTGCGACTTCGCTAAGTGGAGGTGTGTGCTCAAGATCTCAGATGGCTGCCCCTCAGCTCTCGCCATTGCAGAGAACGCCAATGTCCTTGCCAGATATGCCAGCATCTGCCAACAGGTGTGTATTTGTATAGTGATTTATCTCTACAATAATCACCAACCTATTGAGTATGTTAGCTGTGAATCATTCATTTTAACCTGTGTCCATTAGAATGGCCTGGTGCCCATTGTGGAGCCAGAGATCCTGCCTGATGGAGACCACGACCTGCAGCGGTGCCAGTATGTCACCGAAAAGGTTCGTACAGCACATAAAATAGTAGGAATAAAAATACATTTCCTTGTTATATTAGATTTTTGTATTGATGGTGAATCTGCCCGTTCTTCTTTAGGTGCTGGCTGCTGTGTACAAGGCTCTGTCTGATCACCACGTGTACCTGGAGGGAACCCTGCTGAAGCCCAACATGGTCACCGCTGGACACTCCTGCACTAAGAAGTTCACCCCTCAGGAGGTTGGTATGGCAACCGTGACCGCTCTGAGGCGCACCGTCCCCGCTTCAGTGCCTGGTGAGTGTCACAAGGCCAGCCTTTCTCCATGACAAATCACTTCGTAACAGATGTTTCTCCGAGTACAAACAGGTTTTCTGTGTCGTTTCCAGGCATCTGCTTCCTGTCTGGAGGCCAGAGCGAGGAGGAGGCCTCCGTTAACCTGAACGCCATCAACCAGGTGCCCCTCCATCGTCCCTGGAAGCTCACTTTCTCCTACGGCCGTGCACTCCAGGCCTCTGCTCTTGCTGCCTGGCAGGGCAAAGCTGCCAACAAGAAAGCTACACAGGATGTTTTCCTCAACAGGGCCAAGGTGAGTCTCGGAGGGTGTGAACGGCACTGACGAGTTGGCTATTAAATAATGCTTATCTTGCATTACTCAACTTCATACTGTCTGGTGAATGATTGATTGTTACAGGGGTTTTGTATGTTTGAACTAATGCGGCACATGTAGCTGATTAACGCTCAGCTTTGACTTTGCCCTAACTTCCCCCCTCTGTTGCACCCATCAGATCAATGGCCTGGCTGCCAAAGGAGAGTACAAGCCCACCGGCTCAGCTGACCAGGCTTCCATGCAGTCTCTGTACACTGCCAGCTATGTCTATTAAATACTGTGAACACCAAAACAAATTGCACATGGACCAAATATGACTAAAAGAAGCTCTTCTTCCTGTTCTACCACCAACACCAGGGGAAGACTTCTTTCATAGTGTTGAACTACTGTTTGTCTTCTTAATGAAATGACTGGAAATGAATTAAAAGACCAAAAATGTTTTTGAAACATTTGTGGTTTTGTGTCTGGGAGAGCGTGTCGCATTGTCAGAACCACAATACTGATGGGGAGGAGTTGTTTGCTAACTTGGACAGGCATCAAGGGTGAAAGGACCGATGCAGAGTTGTGGTTATTGGGCTTAACCCCTAACTGATAGACTAAATGTCTTTACACAGTCACTTACAGTAAAGAGAATAGCAGCTATTCCTGTCTCATGTCCATGCATACAATAATCTTTAATGTATGTCCATCCAAGTTTACCATAATCTTACATGAAGCCCACCAACACCCCCTTTTTTTTCAATAACCCGGTGCAGAAAATCACCTGAGGAAAATGTATTATACTGCGGTGAATGGGAATTAACATCATGCTTACTCAGCGAAACGCTATCTGTAAAAATGAAACAAAGGTGCTACAATGTGTTGTATTTATCATTTATTTAACAAAGACAATATACTCTGCATTTATTGCACCAGACAAATAGAAAAAAAATACTTCAGGCTAAATCTGTTTTTCACACACATAAAAAATGACAACAGGTTTCAAGCAGGCTCAGTATATCAACTGTGCGCCTGTTCCCAAGCTGTACCATTAAATCAGTCAAGCTTTGACACTTAAAAGTGACTTCACTGTGTCAATTCAACTGCAAAGAGATTCAGACACACTTGTAATAAGCTATACTTAAAGATTATTTAAGATTTCCCAAGTAGCCCTTGCATGCAGATGTCCTGTAACCAAAACTCAGAGTTCACATCGTTTTTTTCAGCCAAAGTCAAACTGTGAAATGAGTTCAGCTAAATGCATACAGAGGCTCACATTGATTATCATGCGCTGCAGTTTATAAGACATTTAAAGCTCAACCAACATACAGCATTTACTGTATAATAATAATAATGATGCAGTTACACTCGTAAGCTCAGAATAAAAGGATCAGTGCAATAACATTTGAAGAAAGGCTCATGTGATTGTGATGTCAGCTACAGATATTGTAATTATTTACTTTCATGCTACAAAATATGCAATTTTTCCCGGAGCTGCCCGAATTAGATGGACGGAAATGTGGACAACACAGGGTTTTAGGATGTACAAAAAGTGTCCCCAATACAGAACAAAACTTCAAATCAACTGGGTATCTTTGGGTTAAAAACCTTGAATTTCTTGGAGTTTTTGGAAATTGTGGATCAGAAGCAAAACACACTTTGAACTGATATAAATGTAAATATACAAACATCACCTTTTGTCTGACATTATCGGTATTAACTAGCATCACTGCGCATTAATGCTAGTACAATATACATACATATTAGGTGATATAACATTAGTTTGTGGCTTGATATAATAATAGATGCAGGGATTAGCAGCTATAAACTGCTTAAAGGCTGATGTGCACTATTAGTAACATAATAATGTGTTTACTATGACGTCTGCAGCAGCTGCACATGAGCCTTTCTAGCGAGAGTGGTTCCTATACTCCCTTAGTACGTGCTTATAAAAATATTTTTCCCACATTCTATGACACAAATCCTGTTTATTTCAAAAATGCTTTTTAAAAAAGCAAATAAATGTGGTTCAGTAATGCATGACAGTAAGGTGGTGTAACATTCACAAGTGATATATTGTACAGAATTGAGACAGATTTCTTTCCCAGGACAGGTGAAGTGCAGGAGAAACAGTGTTAGTAATCGCAGAGTAAGAGCTTTAACAGTTGATCTTAGCTCAACGTTGTTTCAGTCTGTGGTGGTGGGATTCTCTGAACAATAACCTGATAAGGAGAACAGACAGAGGAAAAGAAAAATGAAATTATGAGTGACACAGAGATAATGAATAATTTCCTTTTTTAGAAATCATTGGCAAAAATTCTGTTTGGCTTCTTCTGGCTGCCGATGTGTTAGAGTGTTTGAGAAAGTTAGATCAGCCTCATTAAGACTTTAAAATCATTTATGTTATTTTTATGTTTTAGACTACTTTTGGGCTGGGTGCTGCCTTGCCATGGCAAAAACATTTTATGATCACAATCTTATCGTGATGTCAGTAGAAAATCTGGGTAAAAAGTAGGTTTTGGGTGGAGAATCTCACTCTATCATCACCTCTAAAGTCATTTTGTGTAGCAGCAATAACACACTGTTTTAGTGGCTAGTTAGCAAGTTACTGCATCTTCTTCTTATTTAACATTAAATAATCAGAGGCCACCAGTCTCATATAGATGGCTACTGATTATTAGTGATTATTTATACCGGTATATTGTGATTTTGTGCGATATTTTGTGCTATCTATCTATCTATCTATCTATCTATCTATCTATCTATCTATCTATCTATCTATCTATCTATCTATCTATCTATCTATCTATCTATCTATCTATCTATCTATCTATCTATCTATCTATCTATCTATCTATCTATCTATCTATCTATCTATCTATCTTGAACATTGAATTAAATAACAACAATAACAACATATAAAGTGCTTATACCTGAGTCCGTGTGCTTTTTAGTGCAAATCTTGCGACGACACACAAGAAGATGAGAAGAACTGACACGCACAGGGAGGATATGAACAATATGATTTCAATACCATTAATCTGTGCCTACGTTGAGAGAAAGAGAAAGTTAGTTGTGAGTACAGCACTGTGAAAATATGTATGTTGTTTATTTAGTTAAAAAAAACAAAACACATGCTGCAACTTACCACTCTGCCAGCAGACAAATCTCGCATATAGTAAGAGACCGTGAGGAAAGAGATGCAGTATACTCTGTAGCAAAGAGAAACTATGATTCCCAAAATGGAAACCACATACATGGCCAAGCACACGGTCACCTGGGAAAGATCAGTTTAATAAGATTAAGAAAAGCTGTGGGGGAGTAAATAAAGTTTAACATTATAACCAGAGGAGAGTATAATGCTGCACCTACCATCTTCTTGGATGGATGTAACTCAGTGTAGATTGAGAGGATTCCACAGACAAGAAACTTAAAGAACAACCAAAGAAACACATCATCACTTTCATTAGTGTGTCTTCCAAAGATGTAACCACTGACCTCTGATCTGAAAGCTGATGTTTAATTTAAGTCAGACATAACTTGACTTGTAGGTAGGTAGGTAGGTAGGAAGGTAACCCTTTCAGAGCAGAGCCAGGCCATTTTTTCTCCCTTTTTAGTGTTTATGTTAAGCTAAGCTAACAAGCTGATGGCAGTAGCTTTATATTTATTATACATACTGGAGAATGGTAACGGGTATCTCACCTAACTATCAACAAAAATGGAAGTATTTCACAAAATGTTGAATTATTACATTTCATTTTAACCCCAAGTTTTGATTGGCTTTGAGGAACCACTCTTACATGTTTCTACTTTTCAGGAGAACTTTTTCTTCTAAATGGCAAATGGGTGGAAAAAAATGTGCATGTTTCACTATCAGCATCAGCCAAAATAAGTTGGAAAACTTCAGCAAAAATCCCAAACTCATGCGTCCCAAATTTTAGAGAATATCTCCTGAAGTGGAATTAAGATATTATTGCGCCATCATGGTGGCCCACTTGCAGATTCATGAAAGATTGCTTCTCAAATGTATGCATTCATTCAGAAAAATAGGAAAACTGATTCCTGGGAGCTGCAGCAAAAAGCAACTGGATTTCACTTTTAAGTTTTTGAAGACATTTCACCTTTCACCCAAGAAGTTTCTTTAGTTCTAACTGACTAATGCCGAATGGAAACGTCTTCAAGAACCTGAAAAAGAAGTCCAGGTAAAAAGTCCACCTGCTTTTCCTTAAAGCTCCTTGGATTAATATGACCTTGATTACTGAGAATCTACACAGACATATTGTTTTTTTCTGTAATTTCGTCCAACAAATGTGTCAACTTTTTCTGCCTTTATAGGTGTCGCTTATATTGTGCACCCTTAGTGACAAGTTCCGATACAAGCAAATAAGCACAATATTTCTCCATTTTCAGTTTGTTGCTGCCAGTCAGCAAAATGTTACGTACCAGAGCTCCCTGCCAGAAGGGGATGTAGATCCCATAAGAGGTGCGCATAGTTTCACCAGACAGCTGAAATCCCATCAGCAGCTCAGCACAGCCAAACATCAGAATAACAATCTGGGGATGAGAAGATGGAGGATGGATGCAAGTAGTTATTAGTGGTTCTAACACTTATTTACTGTGTGGATTTCTTGGTGTGTTACCCCAAGACTCCTGGGCTCTTTTTGGACAAAGCGATGCAGAGGCTTGCTGGACATCAGCACTGTGTTGTCTGACTGCTGGTTCCCAGCTTCTGCTGTTGCTCTCTGTCTAGTTGTTGACTCAGTTCCCTCCATTGCCAGTAAACTTTACACTGTATTTTGTTGTGGTCAGAGAGATCAAGAATTTATCAAACCAGACGGATATTCTCCTGTTGATAACACAGATATTACTCTGAGAGCAGGCAGATTAATAAGTGACAGAACAATTGTGGTGAGGCAGATTGAATTCTGCTGCATGCAAGATTGTTTAACACAGTGTCAAAGTATATAAGAACATGAAGTCACCCACCTTGTCTTAGATTTATATTGCAGAAAAGCAGCGTGAAAGATAATGGGAAGGGAATGTTGTGGGTGGAAAGAGGAAGTGTGGAAATTTGAGACAGCCGTTTTTATTTTTTCATTAAGGGGAGGAGCTGTGTCCTGATTCCGGGCCTGCATCTTTCTGAAGCTGAATTTTAAGGACGATTGTGTCACAGAGGCACAATGAATGCTCCTTCCAATGGGGCCTACAGAGGCTCCCTGTTTGATCCCAAGTCTCCAAAACAGAATGAATTTCCACTGAGATCTGGGAAAAGAGAACCGATTTTATGTCTAATGACAATGTTGATCTGACTGGCTTCAAGCATGTTCACAAGAACAAACCAGATATTTTTCTGGTGTGTATTTCAGACTAAACCTCATTTGCCCCCCCCTCCTTTTTTTTCTTGTATTGTACATAGATATATTAATACAGTAGATTAGATTTCCATCATGAATGTACAGACTACAATCCTTGGTGTTTGTTGTGAATTAATATTATAATGTATTTTTTATGATCTCTGCAGCAATTTGAGTGTTTCTAGCAAGAGTGGTTACTATATTCCCTTAGTAGGTGCTTGTAAACTATTTTTCTCACATTTTATGACAGAAATCCCTTCTATTTCAAACAAGCTGTTACGCAATCTCTAGGGTTGGCTGGATGCAACAAAATAACCAGATGTTATTTGGTTTAGGTAAAGGAATTTATTGCTCAGTAGCTAATTGAACATAAAAATGATCACAAAGAACACAAGACTGGTGGATGCTGCCAAATCAAAGAACAGAATATAACAAAATGAAGGCAGAGTTTGTAAAACGATCTAAACACAAGCAAAGTAACAAAACTCTCTAATCAAACTTAAAACACACAAGCAACACGCACCACAAGTAAGAGAAACTAATACAAACGGTGCACTTGGCAGGGCAAACTGGTCACAAATACCAACCACCCCAGCAGAGAGAGTCTTGGTTGCAGATATATACTGGTGTGTGGTGATTGCTGGGGTCTTCAAAGAGGAGGAGTCGTGGTTGTGGACCAATCTGATGTGTCGGGAGGCGGGGAGGACCGGGGTTGGGAGGAGGTCTGGAGCTCCAAGTTAAACACCCCTCATGAGTTCCAGGTGGAATCTGGAGCTCAGACTTCAGCCAGGTGTAGTCAATCACCTCCCCACAAACCATCCAGACACAGAAGCTGTGCATAGTCCATTTCCAAACACGCATGGCCACCACAGGCCGTAACAAAAAAGCAAATAAATGTGGTTCAGTAATGCATGACAGTAAGGTGGTGTAACATTCACAAGTGATATATTGTACAGAATTGAGACAGATTTCTTTCCCAGGACAGGTGAAGTGCAGGAGAAACAGTGTTAGTAATCGCAGAGTAAGAGCTTTAACAGTTGATCTTAGCTCAACGTTGTTTCAGTCTGTGGTGGTGGGATTCTCTGAACAATAACCTGATAAGGAGAACAGACAGAGGAAGAGAAGAATGAAATTATGAGTGACACAGAGATAATAAATAGTGTCCTTTCTTAGATATTGTTGGCAGAAATTCTGTTCAGCTTCTTCTGGCTGCAGATGTGTTAGAGTGTTTGAGAAAGTTAGATCAGCCTCATTAAGACTTTAGTTTAAAATCATCTATGTTAATTTTGTGTTTTAGACTACTTTTGGGCTGGGTGCTGCCTTACTATGGTAAAATCATTTTATGATCACAATCTTATCGTGATGTCAGTAGAAAATCTGGGTAAAAAGTAGGTTTTGGGTGGAGAATCTCACTCTATCATCACCTCTGAAGTCATTTTGTGTAGCAGCAATAACACATCATTTTAGTGACTACTTAGCAAGTTACTGCATTTTCTTCTTATTTAACATTAAATAATCGGAGGCCACCAGTCTCATATAGATGGCTACTGATTATTAGTGATTATTTATACCGGTATATTGTGATTTTGTGCGATATTTTGTGCTATCTATCTATCTATCTATCTATCTATCTATCTATCTATCTATCTATCTATCTATCTATCTATCTATCTATCTATCTATCTATCTATCTATCTATCTATCTATCTATCTATCTATCTATCTATCTATCTATCTATCTATCTATCTATCTATCTATCTATCTATCTTGAACATTGAAAATATGATTTTGGTGGCAATGGCCTGTTTTACATAACAACAATAACAACAAATAAAGTGCTTATACCTGAGTCCGTGTGCTTTTTAGTGCAAATCCTGTGATGCCACACAAGAACATGAGAAGAACTGACACGCACAGGGAGGATATGAACAATATGAGTTCAATACTATTAACCTGTGCCTACGTTGAGAGAAAGAGAAAGTTAGTTGTGAATACAGCACTGTGAAAATATGTATGTTGTTTATTTAGTAAAAAAAAAAAAAACACATACTGTAACTTACCATTCTGTCAGTGAACCAGCTTCTCATATAATAAGAGAAGATAATGAAGCGGTGTCTGTAGCAAAGAGAAACTATGATTCCCAAAATGGAAACCACATACATGGCCAAGCACACGGTCACCTGGGAAAGATCAGTTTAATAAGATTAAGAAAAGCTGTGGGGGAGTAAATAAAGTTTAACATTATAACCAGAGGAGAGTATAATGCTGCACCTACCATCTTCTTGGATGGATGTAACTCAGTGTAGATTGAGAGGATTCCACAGACAAGAAACTTAAAGAACAACCAAAGAAACACATCGTCACTTTCATTAGTGTGTCTTCCAAAGATGTAACCACTGACCTCTGATCTGAAAGCTGATGTTTAATTTATTCAGTTAGACAGAATATAAATGCCTTCTTGTGCCTAAGAAACAGAACTTGACTTAAAGGCGGAGTGTAACATGTTCAAAAAGAATATATATATATATATATATATATATATATATATATATATATATATATATATATATATATATATATATATATATATATATATATATATATATATATATATATATTTATACATATATATTTGTAAGGGTGACAAATGGTTAAGAGATTTGACAGCAGTCACACAACTGCCTAAAATCATGAAGCTATAAAGCACAAGGGCTGTGTCTATCAACACTAAAGCTCAGTAGTTAAACATTTAGGCCCAGTTTTGCATTCAGGGCTTAAATAAAACCAGGACTAAACTAATCTGGTTTAAATTAATCCACAAGAATCCAGTTGCTTTCTGAGATTTTATTTAACCTCAGATTAACTAGTTCCACACTACAGAGTCTCAGACTAAGGTGATCAAGGACAACCCAGACCATGCTTTGGAAGCTGAATTAGATTAATGATGTGCTCATGGTGCAAAGGTGAGAGTGCTCTGAAAACCTGTGGTGGAATATTCCAATATAAGTTTTAGCAGTGTGTGTGTGTGTGTGTGTGTGTGTGTGTGTGTGTGTGTGTGTGTGTGTGTGTGTGTGTGTGTGTGTGTGTGTGTGTGTGTGTAACTGGAGTTTGACTCCTGATCTAGAATAGAGAAAGGGAAAAGAAAGCACCCAAAAAACTTCAGTGAAAGCAAGAAGACACTTCTCAAGGAAATTATCTCAAAGTACCCCATATTCGAAGACAAATATCATGATTCAACCACAGAAACCAAAAAAGGGAATGCATGGACTGCAATTTTGAATGCATGTAACTCATGAAAAAGTAACCAACAGGACCCTCCAACAACTTCAGGTAAGATTAATTTATATTATCTATGGTGGCCTGATTGAACTACTCGCTCACTTTGAAATGTGTGTCTTCTCATGTGACACACATACACACACACACACACACACACACACACACACACACACACACACACACACACACACACACACACACACACACACACACACACACACACACTCCTATATTGCCTTGTAAAGGTCCTGTGGAAAAACATTAAATGGGGAACCCCCAGTTCGACCAGAGACAGATGACCGAGGAGACTTGTTAACTGGGATGATTGAAAGCCAGCAACCCTTGGAAGGTATCCCAGATGATCATGATGTGGACAGTTAAGGTGGGGAAACAATCCAATACTCATTTGCTTTAGTGTATATGCCATTTCCCCCTGCACGTTAGCATAAGCTAAATAGCAATGTTTTTTGGACTCAGATTAAAAAATACTGTCATGGCGTCAACTCTTGAAATCTAATGTCTAATATTGGAATTTTTTTCCAGAATACCTGAGCTTGAACCAAATGTTAGATGAGCCAGAACAGAGTCCAGAAAATCAGCCTTCTGCACCTGTAGCAGTAGAAGCATCCACTATCTCCAACCCAGGCAGCAGGCCAAAAGGGAAAAGGCTGACCATTCAGGAGGTAGGAAAGAGGTACAGGGGTTCCCCTCATTGAGTCACATGAAAGCTTTGTTCGAAGCAAACAAAACATTTCAGCTGCATGGTGTTTGTACATTCGAAAACGGTCTCAAATTCCACACCATCAAATTCATTCAGCGGGTTACTTTTGTCTTTGAGCAATCTTCTTTCTGGTCTTGGTGGTGGTGTTTCAGCTTCATTGATGTAGTCAAGGTAATCCATTTTTGCCATGCACTGTGAGGCATACAACTTTGACTCTGAAGCTAAACCTGCCTCTGTCCAGGTTTAATTTAAGTCTAGATTTAGACCTGGATTAGCTCTAGTCTCCCTTCAAGAAAGGAGATTATTTACCTCAAGACTAGGACAAGTCTGAGGCTATTTTAATCCATGTCTGAGAAAGCCATTTCAGTAAGTCCTGGTTTACAATGTGATTTAGTTTAGGACTAGGGCTTAATCCCTGTACGGGAAACCGGCCCTTAATCATATTTAATTAAGCACATTGCTTTTTTAAATGACATACTGTAATTATTAACATCATTATTCTTTTTATGCCATTTTCTAATTTTCTTAGATAATAACAACTGGATTTCTCTTTTAGGTTTTTGAAGACATTTCACCTCTCATCCAAGAAGTTTCTTCAGTTCTGACTGACTAATGTTGAATAGAAACATCTTCAAGAACCCGAAAAAGAAGTCCAGGTAAAAAGTCCACTTGCTTTTCCTTAAAGCTCCTTGGATTAATATGACCTTGATTACTGAGAATCACACAGACATATTATTTTTTTCTATAATTTCGTCCAACAAATGTGTCAACTTTTTCTGCCTTTATAGGTGTCGCTTATATTGCGCACCCTTAGTGACAAGTTCCGATACAAGCAAATAAGCACAATATTTCTCCATTTTCAGTTTGTTGCTGCCAGTCAGCAAAATGTTACGTACCAGAGCTCCCTGCCAGAAGGGGATGTAGATCCCATAAGAGGTGCGCATAGTTTCACCAGACAGCTGAAATCCCATCAGCAGCTCAGCACAGCCAAACATCAGAATAACAATCTGGGGAGGAGAAGACGGAGGATGGATGCAAGTAATTAGTGGTTCTAACACTTAATTACTATGTGGATTTCTTGGTGTGTTACCCCAAGACTCCTGGGCTCTTTTTGGACAAAGCGATGCAGAGGCTTGCTGGACATCAGCACTGTGTTGTCTGACTGCTGGTTCCCAGCTTCTGCTGTTGCTCTCTGTCTAGTTGTTGACTCAGTTCCCTCCATTGCCAGTAAACTTTACACTGTATTTTGTTGTGGTCAGAGAGATCAAGAATTTATCAAACCAGATGTATATCCTCTTGTTGATAACACAGATATTACTCTGAGAGCAGGCAGATTAATAAGTGACAGAACAATTGTGGTGAGGCAGAGTGAATTCTGCTGCATGCAAGACTGTTTAACACAGTGTCAAAGTATATAAGAACATGAAGTCACCCACCTTGTCTTAGATTTATATTGTAGAAGAGCAGCGTGAAAGATAACGGGAAGGGAATGTTGTGGGTGGAAAGAGGAAGTGTGGAAATTTGAGACAGCCGTTTTTATTTTTTCATTAAGGGGAGGAGCTGTGTCCTGATTCAGGGGCTGCATCTTTCTGAAGCTGAGATTTAAGGACGATTGTGTCACAGAGGCCTGATGGACGCTCCTTCAAATGTGTCTGGGAGAAGAGCACTGATTTTATGTCTACTGACAATGTTGATCTGACTGGCTTAAAGCATGTCCACAATAACAAACCAGATATTTTTCTGGTGTGTATTTCAGATTAAACCTCATTTGCATTTTCCCCCCTATTTCTTCTTCTATTCTACATAGATATATTAATACAGTATATTTACATCATGAATGTACAGGCTACAATCCCTGGTGTTCGTTTTGAATTTGGGCTCCATTATTTTCATCCCCCCCATATCTCTCTTTTGACAGCTAAATTTACGGTTTCTGGTCTAAATCATTTTAATATACATGTGCTGAAATGAAAAGATAATTTCCAGCAGGCTTTAAATTTCTTAAGCAATACTTGCACCTTTTGTAACCACTCATTTCCCAAGAATTGTTTCAACGAATCTTTTCCAGTTCCTCTTTTTGTGCACATGCCTTGTACTAAAGAGCCTCACATTTGCAGTATATTTTATTTATTTAAAGAATGCCTGACTTGCTTTAAAAAATGTGGCTGTGCTTTACCCTCATTCTTGACATTTACATCTCATCACATAAATACATTCCCTGAATATACAGCAGGTGTGACTTCAAAGAGCAAACATTCACCAGTGTTCTTCAGTCTCAACCGGAAAAGTTATTTCTGAATATTAATACAATTTTATATACACACTTTACAGACAAGTACTTTACATACATACTGTAACTAGCCTCAGTGCTTAATGTCATGTAATTCAAAATGTATTTCATCTCAAAACACCATTAGTTACAACCCTGGTAACTAATTACAATCCATGTTTAAATACAAGAACAATGTGCATCTGTCAGCATTATTAAGACTCGAAAATACACACAAGTCAGAGCATACACCGGGAATTTTCCTGCTCAGAATGGGTCTTTGGGGAGGTGACTAAGCATAACAATAACCATGATCGGTCTGCATACAATAAGTTTATGTGACCCTCTTTTGACAGAACTTGACGTATTTTCCTGTTATTTCTGATCATTTGATAAAAATAAATGTTGAGTAAATGAGACCCAAATCAACTAAACTGACTTAAAAATATGTAATCCTTATATTCTCAGTTTTTCTCATTGTGGTGTTGGCTAAAAAACACTTGAGTGCAGGCCTCAAAAAGTCAAAAAAACCCTGATAAAGAAGCTGTCTTGTATCTTCAGGTGTGTCTTCATAATTGTCGATGTATTTCTAATGGTTCAGGGACCCAGCATATTGTCCACCTCTGACATAGCAGCTCACATCAGTCACTTTTAGTCCAGAAATACTACAGATTAAAAAAAAGAACAAAACTTAGTGAGTGTTAGTGTTGACTACAGTCGGTAGGACAGTAGGTGCTGCTCCAGCAGATATGTTGCCCTTCGCCTCCTGTCTCCTTCACCGTTGTACTGAATGGCTTCTAACAGTGAAAGCCCACCTTGATTTACAAACTCCGCTGCCACCTGAGGGGAAAAAATATCATCATTTGAAAGCTGTCGCCCATAGAAGAGACGAGCAAAAGCAAGTCCTTCAAGTTTGGTTTCACTGATCAGTATGGCCCTATTTACCTGTGGACTACTAACCACCAGCATGAACAGCACATCCAGACTCAGGGTCACCATTTCCTGGTCAACCATTTTAAGTGTGGCACAGAGCACAGACAGCAACCCAAGCTGTGTGAGCTGGATGCAGAACTCCTGTTTCTTGTGGGCAATATTTGCTAGAATCCTGAGTATCTAAGTAAAAGAAGCAAACAAAGATCAGTGAGGTGCAACACTGCAGAAGTGTATGAGATTATATAATAACAGAACAAAAACAATGTCCACCATTACGTGTCACTACTGTGTGACCTAAGTACAGGAAACAGCAATAACATCTTAGGTTGGCTTGCACTGACCATAGTGTTGATGCCTTGAGAGAAACGCAGAAGTTGGATCAGTCCTGGGACCAAGTTGAGAGTCAAAAGAGCAGAGCAGAATTGACTGGAGTGAGCTGGAACAGAAAGTGAAACACAGAGACTCATCACATTTTACAGGAAAATTCTCCTATTCCCACAAAGTTGTTTTAATAAACAGTAAACTGCATATAAGGCATCAGAGAAAGAAGTGCACAACTATCACAAATCAGCTAGATACTGATCCCCTGAAACCTTGAAATTCAGAGTGTGGTATAAGATTCTAAAAACACAGCCGAATGAGCTGTAGGCTATAAGCTAGATGGATGATGGCTGTGGTGATTATTGGCATCCATTTCAGAAAAACAAGAACATCGAATCTAATGGTTTCTAAACCTGAATCCTCACGTCAACTTGGAACATCCAAATGATGGAAAAATGCGTTCTCTACTCATCCCTTACAACATTTAGAGTCATAAAGAATATCCAATTTGACCAGCTGTCAAACTTTGCAATGCTCATTTCTAAGTTTGTTTCTAAACAAACGACCTGCCATAATTGGCCTGCTGTTGTCAAACGATTCCAAATTATTCTCAAAGATTGTGAAGAAAAAATGAAATGATGAAAAAAAAAACAAATATGCTGTTCGTTGGAGTGCTTAATCAAAGTACTGCAGTCCATGACAGTGTAAACAATGTTAACTAAAACTACAAAATATAGGGTTCTTTATGTCTGTATACATACATCTATAGCCATATCTTTGCTATGCAACAGTTAAAAACACATGGAAGAATATTTTCACAGACATAAATTTACCTATTTTCTAATCTGTGAACAGAGTGGATATTTGTACAAAAAATGCTATGTTTTAACGCACTGATGCATAGTGATCTGTCACTAAAAACATAATACAAACAACACATTGAAACTATGATATCAGAAATGATCAGGTGCACAGAGAACTCTCCCAATATCCGGTCTGTCTGACATCCTTTTTCAATTCATGCAATTTAAACAAGCAAAATTGGTGCAGAAGTGTGTGTTTATGATTCAGCAGCGATCTGAGGTGCCTGAACTCAACGTGTCGAACCTGTGAGGTTGTTGAGGACCCAGGCAGCCTCTCTGGCCAAAGCTGGCTGAGTGTGCAGGTAGGCCTGAACAAGTCCACACAGAGCTACAACCAGGTGAACGTCGCCCACTTGAGTGCTCAGACCTTCCACCGGGCAGGAGAACAGGAGGTTTCCAACACACCTCAGTACAGGACAGACAAGCTGGCGGGGACACATTAAAGCTCAAATGGTGATCCATGGCAGTTAAAAAACTAAACTAGTTATTGTTACTTTGACCTGAAATCTACAACTGTTGGATAATGAACAAAACAGTTTCAGCTTCTAGATCCTTCTCCTGCCCCTCAGCATAAAAATCTATTTTCTTTAATCAGATGATTTATCACTGTACATGTTAATTCAGCTTTACCTAATAAATCTTAATCAAATACAAATGACACAACTTCAGTTTCTGGTTATTGTTCTTTGGGATAGATTTTCCAACAACTCAGCTGGTTAAATTTGATGCTTTTAAACAGTAAAACCTTCGAAGCAGAGGCTTCCCTGAATGTACCAAGCAGTAAAGCCATGCAACAGCACTGACACACAAAGTACGCATGACTCTGACATCTGTCACTAGGAAGTCTCTTTAAAGTGATTGCTAATGCTGGTGTTAACTAAAATAAAAGCGTGGGTAAAGGCTGAGAAATAAATATGAAAAATTAGGGTATTATTTGTTTAGAAAAAGGAAAAAAATAAAAAAAGTGCGAACAAATCCAAATAGTGGTAAAGAGCAACAAACATAAAAAAAATAATAATAAATACTGTGACTGATCTCTGTATTTCCTCACCAGCTCCAGTCCTTCATCTTTGTTTCCTTCTGCTACAGCGCGGCCTAGTGACACTAACAGGGAACTGCACTGTACCAATGCACCTCGACACAGCAGCTCCCTGTTATCCTTAGAGCTGATTAAGGCAGAAAAGAGACATGTTATCATTATTGTGTTAAGTAATTTATGTAGCAGGTATATGCAATAACAATATAACAAACTGTTGATACTTGCTGAGAACATCCTACAGCTTTCACCTGCTTGTGAGGTAGTGCAGACACCATGCACACTCAATGGCAGGAGCCAGGCCAAACTTCGGGTCCGGAGTCAGAACTGATAACAAGTTTGAAGGTAAAGTGGAGGCCAGGACCATCCTGCAGAGACAGGGAGAGACAACTACATAACTGACAACAGCGTTAAATGTGAGCACAAATTATTTTAACATATATGATGGCAGCAGAGATACAGAGCCTGAAGAGATTAATTGCGTGCCAATAGCGTACTTACGGGATTATTTTCACTGCTGCATCTTTGGTCTGGAGGAGCTGAGAGAGGGTGAAGCCCACTGCTTCCACCACTGCAAGGTTATGTCTCTGGTTCTGGACAAACACACATCCAGAGAGACAAGTTAACATACATGTTACAATGTGTAGCACCAGTTCAAGGCTATGTGGGAAATCTGACTTTGACTCAGTTGAAAAAAATTCTACAAATTTTAACAAGTCACAGAGAAGATGTTGGTGCTGAGGTGTTGTCATGGTAGTAACGTTCAACGAGCATTGTTAGTTTACCTCCATACAGGTGGCCAGAGCTGGTATGATCCCCTGGGCCAGGAGCTTCTCTTTTACAGCATCACTGTCTGGACATATATTACCAAGTGTGTAGAGACACAGCTCCTGTGGACATATGAACAAACACATATAGAAAGTCAAAAATCTTCTGTACGAGTCGATGATACTTTACATACATCCTGGTATAAATGAATGCTCACTGAGAATTTGGTGCTTGGGCCAGACAGGTAGGTGAGCAGGTAGGAGGTGGCAGGCAGACAGGCTGGTGCCACGTTTTTATGAGGGGAATGAGACAGTTCATGAAGACACTGAACAGCCTGCAGACGACACTGAGCATTCGAGCTGGTGAGGAGACCGACCAGCAGATGCACACTGTTCTCCAACCTGAAGCGACAGACAACAGAGACATGATAACAAATGCAAATAACATCATTTAAAGCCATTTAATGTGGCCACAGAAGTTATGACAGTACTTGACGAAGGTGAGCTGTGCTGATGGGTCACGCAGAGCTTTACTCAAAGCTTTCAGGTTGGCCTCCTTTTCTGGGCCGCTGTGTTGAAGTTTGTGGACCAAACTGACCACGTCCTGGGAAATGAGAAATTGGCCGGTTGGTTGAATTTAACATGTGATTAAACCTGCCAACGTATTATCTGACGTCTGCCACTCACCTGTTCGCCTGGGGTTGTGTCCATGGTGATGTCTTGCTGCTCCTCATCTTCATTCAGCAGGAGTCTCTTGCTCACAAGTTGTCTGTCTCTGCGGGCTTGTCTCAGTGCTATAGCAATTAACACAGAAAGAAATTACAACAATTTATGCAAAGCAGTCTAACATACCCAACAGTTCAGCATAAAGACACAAACCACCACTCTATCAAATTATAACAACGCTGCCATGTGGACAAAAGGCCTTTACGTTAAACAGTCACAACTCAGAAACCCAGAGGCTGCAATAATTACTGATGTAAGATATCATACTGACTAGATATCTAGTTAGATTCTGTTTTATTATATAGAAGCTGTGTTGTCATCTTCTCTTGAG
Source organism: Amphiprion ocellaris (assembly GCF_022539595.1). Lineage (NCBI taxonomy): Eukaryota > Metazoa > Chordata > Actinopteri > Pomacentridae > Amphiprion > Amphiprion ocellaris. The sequence continues at coordinate 20,227,011 of NC_072778.1, forward strand.
TCATGTTTGACATGCTTGAAGCCTTTAAAACAGAACTTTTACTAGCTGACCCAAAGACCAAAACACAGCAACAGCATGTCTAAGGCACTTGTGCATCTTTTTCAGAGCTGGGTTTTGCAAGCAGTGCACTGTGTCATTTTAGGACAACCACTGCAGCTCTGATTAGTGGTACTGTGGTTTTTCTACACCTACTGATTACTGTGTTTTTTAGCATAACAAAACACACCTTCCTGTATCCTTTTCTATCTTTGTGAAGTCTCACAATGACATTTTTAAAATTCCTCAGACAATTATATTCCATATTTCAGATTAGACCTTTCATAACACTTGGTGCTGCTAGAATGTTTCTGCATTCCATGATATCATCACACATTTAATACTGCAAAACATGCTGGTTGTTGACAGGTGTAAATACATGCAAAATCATAGAATCACTCTATAAAAAAAATCGTTAAGGTCTTCGATAGAAAACCAATGTCATATCATGTAATATCTTAGAGAAATACAACTTATTGAGCTTTGAGAATTTTAAAAATTTTAAATTTGGTTGTTTGATCTATAAGGTGTTCCATGGACTCGCCATTCTTTTCTTAAAATAAGGGTCCACAGCGGTCTCAGGACCAGGGCCTCCTTTAGAGGGAACTGTGAGGATTAATACAGAAAAACAGCCTTCGGACAAAATGCTCTTTCTGTGAAGGCCAGTAAGACCTGGAACAGTCTTCCACTCTCCATAAGGGAGTGTTCCACGTTACCAACCTTCAAAACTCACCTTAAACAGTGGCTGAAAGTCTACCAATCTTGTGACCATTGACTTTTAACTTCTTTGTGTACTTTTTGTAATGTGCTTTTACTATGACCTATTGTCTTTTTATTGTGACCTATTGTCCTATGTTTCACTGTTATGTTTTTTTCCCCTGCCTAGGGACTGCAGATGTAAATGAGCATTGCTGCTATAACCAGGCATATTTACATCTATTGCTGTCTAAATAGACGTTCATTAATGTACACTCTCCCTGTCAAATAAATAAATAAATAAATAAATAAATGTGGGCATAAAGATACACATGGCTTATGGTTCTTGAACTGTGTTTCAACCATATTCATACAGTTGTACTCAGTGTTATTTCCGTAAACACAGGGTTTCTAACTTGTGTATCTGATCACATATCTATTCACTTTTGCTCTGTTTCTACCTTGGGGCCTGGATTTCTAGTTCTAGTATTTTTAAGTGTTAATTTTGATTTGTCCATGAGAAGATATTCTCTATTTGACAACTCTGAAATATTACAATTGTTTAAAAGTGTAGGTGCTCCTGTACATATATAATGGTTTTACTTTTAGTGGGAGGGTTTTGGAAACCAGGTCTAGGCGGTTTATTTGAATGAACTGTGCATTTAACCACCTTTGATAATAATCTTATCAAAACCTACTGAAGAAATAATTGGAGAAAATTACCTTTATAACATTAAATACTGTTACGTGAACTCTCCAAGTTGTCATTTTTCTTGTAAATTAGCTTAAACGCTGCAGCCTCTTTCCCACTGACTTTAACCTACAGTTCATAGCTCATCGTTATGGAGCTGACATTAAAAGTTCCTCTGACTAGTAAACTAGTTAAGTTGTTAAACACAACATCATTAAATATGTTTTAAAAGGCAGGAAACGTGTCTTAAAGGTTAAACAGACTCACTTCTCTCGTGTTCTCGTCTCTTCAGTCTGAGCTCCTCCAAACTGTCTCCTTGTCGACCAGCTTTATAGCGAACTTTGTTTAACCGCCACATTTTATGGTTTTAATTTATTTTAAAAAGTAAGCTGTCAGCGACTTATTTCATGGTTACAGGGGAGCAGCAGCACTGTTAGCTGTGGTGGAAATACTTGATGTTTATATTCTTCTTCGGTCTTTCAGCTCTGAGCGCCTCCACTGCTACAGCGACATCTAGCGGCGAAATGCAGCATAACAGGATCCCAGACAGATTTGTCTAAGTATTAATTTACATGAACAGAACGAAAATCCCTTCGTATATATTCGAAAAATAAAACACTTCCCACAAACAAACCCTAGCAAATTTTCAAAAATACATTGCAAATATAAACTACATGTGCAAACAGTTGGGTATAAAGCATGTAAGAAAAATAAGATGCAAATCACGCTGACAGAAGAATCAACTAAAGGTACAATAAAAAAAAACAAAAACGGTCCAAGTACAATAAAAAATAAAAGTACATTCTCATAAATCTAAATTGGATGTGCAAATAGATGGATATATTACGTGAAACATGTAAGAAAAATAAGATGTAGTTCAAATTAACATTAAAATATATAAATACAGTATAACAATAAAAATAATAATAAAAAATAATCATGCAGAGGCAGTGTTTGGGTCCTGGTGGACACAGGATTATTGCACACTTGTGTCAGTAAAGTGTGGCAACAGTCCAGGTCATGGGCCTCTGTCCTAAATTACACATAAACAAAACCACTGAAACACATTAAAAAATTAAATTTAAAAAAATTTACAAAAATGCGTACAGATGCATATATGTATATCTACCACTTATAAGATTGTCAGTAAGTCAATTTATTGAGCTGAATTATATTTTTATATTTGTTCTTTACTCACTGCCAAATCATGATATGTAACATACAGGTACAAAGAATATTGTCTAATTAACTATTGCGAATACTTTCATAAAAGTTTAATCCAAAAGGCTTTTGTCATGTTCTTCTAGAATTGAAAATGTAACTTCTGCTATATGACATCATGCATCAGTGATAACCATCTAGTCATCAGGGTCTTATGTGCCACTTTTAGAAGAAGAAAAAAAAGTTTCTTATGATCGTGGTATAATTATTATCTGATGACATATAGAAAATTCAATTATGAATTATAGAACATGTGTGTGTGTGCATGTGAGTGACTGTGTGTACGTACGTGAAAATATTTAGTATTAAGGTGATACACTACAAGCAAAAACATATTTTCACAAACATCACTGGTCAGTTTGGGGTATTTTGCTTCCTAAAATGTCTTCTTTCAAACCAGTGGAAAGAAATCATCCGAAAATATATATTTGGGTTTTCATTTTACTGCACTGTCTATTGTGCACACTGTGTAAAAGCAGAAAGTTTTTTCTATATTAAGTAATATTGTCATTGTCCTCTTCCATTAACAAAATTCTAAATGTCTGACATCAGTAATAATGACTTATAACTGACAGTTCAATATATTTTGTTTGTAAAACTTAAGAATTATAGACTCTAAAAATGATCTACGCTGCATGTTCTGTATAAAAATCTACAGATATACAGAATATATGGTGTTTTGTTAAGAAGTGACTGTCAGAAAGGTTCCATGGTGTAATGGTGAACACTCTGGACTTTGAATCCAGCAATCTGAGTTCAAATCTCAGTGGAACCTGATTACAGAGCTTGGAAATGGGAAAATCACTTAATGTCTACAGTGAAATCACTGTATATTGAATAACCTTCTGCCACACAGTGTGATAATAATACTTGGTTACTGAACAAAGTGGCTTAGATGAAATGCAGTATTAAAGCAAAAAAAATTATCACTTCAGCTTTTTACCACCTTGAATCATAAATGTCAACCACAAGACAATGCTGAGGTCATTATCTTGGATTTTCAGTGAGACTTGCAGAATGTTTGTCTCAAGACTTCTGTGTGAAACATCCATCCATTATCTCTACATGCTTAGTCTTCATTAGGGTCATGGGGGGCTGGAGTCGATCTCCGCTGAGTCAGGGTGAAGGCAGGAGACACCCTGGACAGGTCACCAGTCCATCACAGGGCTACATATAGAGGCAAACAATTACACTCGCATTCACACCTACGGACAATTTAGAATCACAGATTAATCACAGCATATTTTTGGACTGTGGGAGGAAGTCAGAGTACCCAGAGAAAACCCATGCATGAGAGAACATACAAACTCCACACAGAAAGATCCCACTCCCAGGTCGGGACACAAATCTTTTAGCTGCAAGGTGACAGTGTTAACCACCTAGCAACTGTGCAGCCTTATGTGAAACACAGACCCACAAATGTAAAACTAAGATCCACAAAATGTATAATTGAGATCCATAAATAGTTTGTGACTTACAAAAAAAAAAAAATTATAAATGTCTTTTGAAAGTCACAGATATGTTGAATTTGTGAAACCTGTGTATTTGCAGATCCGCTGTATATTTGCAATATAATTTTGGGAGCTTTTTGGTATTTCTGTGTTGAATTGAAAGTGTTGAATATTTACTGATAACACATGAACAGACTGTTATTTAGATATTTTAGAAAGACTACATGGATTATACAGGCTCCACAGTACAAACTCAAGGCAACAAAAGTGAATATACACGTGACCCTATCGGAAAATTAGTGAGTGACCAACTAAAAATTTGTGAAAATACAGCAGCAGCAGTAACTGGGAGATATGGAACAAGCAGCAGTACCACTAATCAGAGCTGCAGTCCTCCTACAATGATGCAATGGACAGTGTGCTGTCACAGTCTATTTAGAAGAAGCATGATGAATATTAGGAGCATTAAATCAGATGAGATAAAGACGAATTAATTTGGCTCATATGGGATCAGTATGTTTGGTATAAACCTGGTCAGAACTCCAGTGAATGCATAGTCCTGACAGCAAAGCATGCAGATAAATGTGTGATGATTTTGGGCTGCATAAGTGCTAAATGTGTTGGACGGGGGACATTTATAGATGGCTCCATGAATGCCTGTGAATATACCAAAAACACTGTCAGTCTGCAGAATCTGGGTGAACAAAGGTGGACAAAAGAAGAATTACATCTCCACAAAAAAGGTGCACTGACTTTGTTTCCATTGAGTTGCTACTTTGGGGCTTAAAATTTTAATACATTAAATGTAAAATTCTTTGAAAATTTACACAAGAGCAAACAGTTATTACAGTTTTTGAGGTGACACAATTTTGCGTAATTTGACATTTACACAATACTGCACAGGGTCGCACTTACTTCTGTTCTGTACTGTATAAATTAATGCTCTGTCCACAACACCAGATGCCAGAAGACTCTAGACAGTCAATTAAAAAATTATGTTTAGTAAAAAAAGCATATTTTACAGTGAATATATGAAAGTTTTAGCAAGTGTTTTAATTGTATTTTTATTTTTTTGTTTTTTAGAAAATCACAAGTCTAACAAAGATAGAGCTTTCTCCCTCAAAACCAAATACTTGTTTTTCACAATACTTTGAATAAATATGGTCAAAACTCTGTATGTATTCTGTTTTCTTCACAACATTACTGTGTTTTTGTGCCAAATACAAGAGAGGTGGGACAATAGTAAACATACTGAAATTAAACAGATTACAATAAACTTAAAAAAATCTGATTTGTTATGTTTGAATTCATTATACAATTTCAATCACCATACAACGGCTTCAGAGAGCCTCTCACGTTTAGGACTACGAGAACGTCCTAAGACTGAAAGAGAATGTGCTTAAAAGAGACATTTCTTCATTCAATCACTGGTGAGATTTCAAACGTCACAAGACTCCATGAAACAATCAGCTTCTTTACTTCCTTTACATGCCATGAAAATAGCAATTATCATAAAAATATTTAAGTAAAAAAACACACAGTTGCAACACAGAACATAAAACCAATGAAAAAGATTTTAAAAAGGTACCAAAATAAAAACATCAGTTCTCTTTACAGTTTTAAATCATCCTTCTAACCATTAGAATATGATCAGAGACAGGACAGAAATGACGTGTTGCCTTTGTTTTGTGGTTCTGCAGAGATAAGAGTCAAACGTCTTCATGGCTCTTGGATGATTTCTTCTTCTGTGGAGAGTTACAGAAAAAAATGCATATGAGCTGATTTGAGAGTTATTACCAACCGGCATTAAAACTGATCACATATTTATACTGATTAGACTGTAACATGTTGATCTGGTGAAGGCTACAGTACTCTGATACCTTTTTGTGGCCGTCACTTGAGGCCGTTTGGACGATTTGTGTCTCTGTAGCATCTTGGAAAGAAACATCAGGCGCTTCTGAGACTTCAGCTGATTTCAATTTGCTTTTCTCTGAGAAAAATGACAGAAATGTTAAGCAAACTTACCAAAACATCTGAACTGCAGACTTTTGTTATTTCCCTGGGTTATTTACTCACTTTTCTTCTTCTCTGTTGGAGGACTTGCTGTATCCTGGCTTGGGGAAAGCTCTGTTTCGATGGAAGTCTTTTTTGCTTCAGTAACCTGCTTTTCCTCTTTCGTACTGCCCTTTGATGCCTTTTTTGTTGTTTTTTCCTCAGCTATCTGTTCTGTCGTCTCATTATTATAATCAGCTTTCTTTGCCTTTTTTTTCTTTTCTTCAACTATTTGCTCTGAATTTTCTTCATCAGGATTCACCCTTTTCCTCTTCTTTGCTTTCTTTTCTTTAATTACTTGATCTTGATTTTCCTCACCATTAACAATCTCGTTTTTCTTTTTCTTTTCTTTCGTCTCCTCAGCTGGCTGTGCTGTATTTTTCTCGCTATCTGTTTTCTCCTTTTTCTTCTTCTTTTTCTTTTCTTCGTATAACTGCTCTGGCTTTTCTCTGTTTTCATCACTTTTATGCTCTCTATTTTCTTTTACTTCTTCAGCTAACAGTTGTAAAGTTTCTGGACTATGCAGCGTCTTTTTCTTCTTCTTCTTGACTTGACTCGGTTCTTCGGTGGTTTGTGCTGAACTTCCCTCACTATCAGTTTTCTCCTTTTTCTTCTTCTTGGCCTTCTTGTCTTGTACTACAGGCTCTGAAATGTTCTCACTATCAGCGTTCTCTCTTTTGATGTTCTCCATCACGTCTCCTTCAATCCTTTCACTGTCTCCCTTTGTTCCTTTTGCCTTTTTCTTCACCTCCTTGGGTTTCTCAACAGACTCTTGCCCTGTGACTTCAATATTCTTCTTCTTCTCCTTTCTGTCTTTTTCTTTTCCAGCTTCTCCTGTCTCATTTGCAATCTCTTCCACCTTGTCTTTGATCGCCTCTTTTTCCTTCTTCTTTTTCTTGGGCTCAGATGTTGTCTGATCAGTTGTTTCTTCACTGGGAGTTATAATGTTTATTTTCTCTTTCTTTTGTTTCGGAGGAGAGACAGTGGACGTGGCTGGTTTGTCCCCTACGGAGTTCAGGTTTTCCTCTTGGCTCTGGTTACCAGAGGGGGTGACAGGTGCCTTCGTTTTTGTCCTGCTCTTCTTGGGCGTGCTCTTCTTTGTTGGTGTCTCCATCACAGCTTTCTGCTCCCCCTTTTCATCTTTTTCAGTTGTCCCATTATTCGCTTCAATGGGAGTGTCTGTTTTTGCTGGAGGCTTAGCTCTGGGTTTTCTGACTCTCGTCTTCTTCAGTGGAGGTGCTGAGGCGTCCAGAGCGTTGACGGTATCCATCTTGGCAATGTCGGCATCTGTGGACAGAGAAAACATGGTGACGGCTGAACAAACTTAAATAGGTGGCACAAATGCTTAAAAGAAAACAGCCACCTCAGGCAAACAGTTGCTCCACACAGCTCTGTCTGTGTGAAATGACTGTTTTCCGTGGTGAGGTTGTTCGTGCGTGGTGCTCTCCTGTCTGGTGGTTGTCTTTCTCTTTTTAAGCTCCCCTGTCGTCCATCTTCCATCTTTTCCACACCGTTTAACTTTCTCCACCTGTATTATGTCACTTTCTAAGATGAAAAACCTCCCAAAAACAGAACTCTCACTGTTTCACTTACATAGAGTCTGACATGTGACTATCTCAGTTGACTGTTTGCGTTTTCAGGAAATAATGGCAGTAGCTGATGATGTGCAACTTGATCTATGGCTCAAAAAGTGGCAGGAAAAAATAGAAAAGGCTCTACAGGCCAAAGAGATTCTACCTTAACCTTAAAAGACAGTTGATGGCTGTATTTTAGCAGAAAATATCTCTCAAATAAAATTCTCTTCCATAGTATGCCAGAATGAGCCACAGAAAAATCTCCAAATGTCAATAAATCACTCCCAAACTATGTGAAAAACAGTTTAACTTCTCCCTATTTTCCAAGGATTCTCCTCATCACCTCATCCTTCCCATACTTGCTCTTCAAATGAATGATGCTCTCAGTAACTCTTTCTTTTTCACAGTACACACAAACTTACCTGTCATTTGCTGAAGCATTTTCTTCCATTTCTCTACATCCAAACTGCTGTCAGAGTCTGAATCATTCCCACCACTAGTCTTGTCAGTCGTTTGGGCCTTTGATTTCTTTGCCTTGGTGACACTTTTCGTAGATTTTCCATCACCTTTTTTCCTTTTTGTTCCAACAGACTGAAAGAAGAAACAGTGTACTGATGAAACTTATGCTGTTGTGTGTGTGTGTGTGTGTGTGTGTGTGTGTGTGTGTGTGTGTGTGTGTGTGTGTGTGTGTGTGTGTGTGTGTGTGTGTGTGTGTGTGTGTGTGTATATATATATATATATATATATCAAAGAAAATTCCATAGAAACTTACCTTTTTCTGAGTTTCTGGCTTCTTTGGTGTGCACGCACTGCCTAGAAAAGTACACAAAATGTGTTACACTGTATTAACTGAAAAACTTAAGTAGAGTAAAACAAGTTATAGGTAAACTAGATGAGGTGAGGCCAGCGTTATACTTTCTGCATCTGCGAGTATGTGAGGGCCTGCGAGGGTCTGAGTGACATAAATTATGTCATCTGCAAATGCTGCCACTACACTACAAGACCGATCGTGTACAATATGTAGAAATATGCATGGATCTATGTATTGAACGCATCCTCCAAGCAGAATAGAAAGTAGTATTATTCAAATCTCTATGTATCTCTGGTATCTGCAGCTGTCTGTGTGCACATCTACAAGAGAATACAATCAGGACCTGAGAGAAATCACCTGGAGGCTGCACTTTCTAATAACTTTCATTCCTAATGTTTTTAGTGATTCAAAGAACAGTTACACAGTTACACACACTGAGTTAAACCCTAAAAATGTTTGATATTCAGCCTTAACTTTCCAATCTGTGCACTTAAAGGTCCAGCTGATACGATCCAAAGGTTGACGCTACAGATTACTTCGACTCAATGCGCCTCGTCCCGCCTTCTGGTTCCAAGCTTGTCGAAGAACCTGCATTGATCACTAAAAGGTTTTCTCTAGAGCCAGTGTTTGGTTTGTCCATTTTGAGCTACCGTAGAGACATGCCACTGCAGCATGATGGAAGAGGACCTGCAGCCTCTGTAGATATAAAGTGTTTGTCTTAAGGTAGCAAAAACACGATTCTTATATTCAGGAAAACATAATTATGAATACTATAATCTACCTCTGCTAGTAGATCCACCTAAATTCTACACAAGTGGTGCTTCAAGGACGGTTTAAAAAAAAAAAAGAAGTTGTACCTTTAGCCGGAGTCTTTCCTCGTTCCTTTGATTTGGAACGTTTGGTTGAGTCTGACTTTACTTTCTTTTTGGAGTCACTGTAAGGAAGAAAAACAAAATTTTTGTAGAGGTATGTGTGTCATTGCAGCAGAACATCAAATTAAGGTGTTTAATTTCTGTAAAGGTGAGAGAAATCACGCTGACTTCAGCCAGGAATTGTAGATGTCCAGTAACGACGCAGATATTTTCGTCTCCTCCTGCAGAAAGTTGGTAAAATCAAAACATTACATATATACTGACGATGTGACGCAATCTTAATCTTGATATTGATTCACTGAGTAGGTTTCCATTTTGAATCAGCCTAATGTGAAATAATAGTGTAATACAATACAATACGTCTGTTCAGCTTCAGTTTCACATTTTATTTATTTACCCTGGTAATATCCGACCCGCTGCTCTGGGCTCTGTAAAGGGAAACATGTGTCCCAGTTTGAGAACCACTCAGCTAAACTATAACTAACTAGAATGTTAAGATATTGGTAAATTTGTTTATTACAAAACTGTCTTCAAAAGGGACCCACAATTATGTTTAGTTACTTAATAATCTGAAATACCAGTGTTGTTGTTAAATGGAATGCATAGTCATAATGCTCTTACTCATAATGAGCTATTTTTGGCATTTTGCCTTTACAGCGTACAACATCTCCCAGTACAGCAATGTGCAATATCACTATATCATTAAATAATTCAGACTGTACCATATTACAGCAACTCTATTGTATATAGACTGGTGTGTATTTGAGCTTATGTAACATTAAAAACAAACAGGATAAATAAACTGCAATAAAATACTGTGATTATAAAAGAACTTCTCCGTTTTGGGTGTGACTGATGGAATAAGGCTCCCAGGACTTGCCTGGACAAGTTTAAACCAGACTGCGAGCCTGAATAGAAACTGAAACCCAGTTGGAGCATTGAATTAGGAGCTATAAGAAGAGCAATGTCTATCTGAGCGCTGAAAAACAGAGGGATGTCAGTGGAAATTGGTGTTTCAATGACAGATCAGACAGAAAAACATGAATTCAAGCATCAGATGATTCCTGATGTGCACATGAAGAAAGGCAATATCACCCAAACACATTACACTACAACTTTTGCTACAATTTCTTGCTGCTCGATACAAAAAGAAAACTTGCACGGTTCTCATTTTTGCATGACTAATCTACAAGCCTGTTTACAAAGCAATTTAGAGGTTTCTTGGATACAATAGTTCTTTCTAGCTGTCTGTAAAAGACAAAGTTTATTGATGTTAGTTTCACATTCATTCATCATGCAAAGATTTGTGGTGCTGATTTAAATGGTCAGACAAATCAGTTGTGTTGCCTTGTCCAGTGGCAACACACTGCAGACAGAGTGCTAGTTTTAGGTCAGTATCATCCTTTCTGTAGCCAAAAGAATCAAATCTTCCTTTTCAGTAGAGAAAAGGAAGATTTCAGGAGAGAAACGCCTGTTCCTTGCTTATTTTGCTGTTCACAGCAAAATCAGCACCACAAATCTTTGCATGATGAGTGCAAAGTCAGAGCTGAATGTCATTTAAAACAGCAACTATTTTTGATGATTCTTGTTGCTCTACATGTGAGAGGTTCTAAATGTTTGGCTTTTTAGCATTTTTAAAATGACGTTTTATTTTCTCTGCTGTTGCACTAATATGAAACTCAATCTGATCCTTTTAGGCTGGATTAGATGATTAATTATTTCCAAATAGAATCACTAAAGTTACAAAATCCTTATAGTTTTTCATATAACTATACATATACACTACCATTCAAAAGTTTGGGGTCACCCAGGCAATTTCATGTTTTCCATGAAAACTCACACTTTCTTTGTTTTCTAATCATCAATCAGCCTTTCAACGCCATTAGCTAACAAAATGTAGCATTAGAACACAGGAGTGATGGTTGCTGGAAATGTTCCTCTGTAACTCTATGGAGATATTCCATTAAAAATCATCCGTTTCTAGCTAGAATAGTCATTTACCACATTAACAATGTCCAGACTGTATTTCTGATTAATTTAATATTATCTTCATTGAAAAAAATTGCTTTTATTTCAAAAATAAATACATTTCTAAGTGACCCCAAACTTTTGAATGGAAGCGTCTATCACAGAAAAATAAGATTTGGAATTTCAGTTCTTTCCAATAGTGTGCATTTGCTCAGCCATTACTTAAATCTTTCAATGTTCTCATTTTCAATGACAAAACAAACAACAGAACACAGTTAAGAACACTTACATTCAAGGAGAGTACCTTGTATTTATGGTCTTTAACTGACCCACAAGTACAGCTGTGTTAAGTTTTAAGATTTGTTGTAAAATGTTTCAGGTGTATGCAGCACAAAAACTAAAAGCAGCAGGACTTTATGCAATAGTCCGCTGCTTGAACTAATTAAATACGGACCTTGGGATCAGTTTAACAGAAAAGTCATGCTTGGATTTGTTTAGATATGATATTATCCAGCATGTTTAGTTTGAACCTTTGCAGTATTATAAAGGTGCCACAAGAAGCAGCTTAAAACAACCATGAAGACTGGTGTCCTACATGCCCAGGAGGGTCACATCTGTTGAGTGGTACAAAAATAAAAGAATTTATCTCTCTAATGAAGGGTGGAGTCAATTTTCAGTATTTCAGTGACTACACAGGCGTGTATTGTTGATATAATGTGGTTGAGCATTTGTTTAAATAGTGGATCAGCTTCACTTAAGCACACACACATAAGAAAAAGGAAACTACTTGAGTCCAGGTTCAACAGTACGTTCGTGTCCCCGCACAGAAATGAGACAACTACATGAACCTGTCTTTTAACTCAACACCGGGTTAGTAGCATATTTCAAAAGTCAAGTCGTGCTGAAACTCAATCAGGCGGGTTGTGTCTGTCAGTCAGTGTGAGTGTGTGAGGACAGTGTTGACCTGTGGGCTGTGCCTCTGGAGCTCATCTGCCGCTGAGGAGAAACCATGCTCCTTCAGGTGTCGGTGGATCAGCTGGATCAGTTCGTGCTTTGATGCGTTCACAGACATGTTCGACAGACGGAGAAGTCCACTGAGTAAACGCCAAAAACTAACGACTCAAGTATCATGTTAAAACAAGCAGCACAATCCCCACAACTGCCTCCTCTGAAACCCGCATGTTACCACGTTGAACTGCGAACCCCGGAAGTCGTTCTGGCTGCCGCCGCAATGCACTGTGGGAGCTGTAGTTCTGTAGCATGTTTTTCAGCCCTCATACAGGAGCCCTGCAGTGAAAGAAGAATTCAGATCCTTTACAGAAACAAAAGTAGTAAAAGACAAGTGTGAATGAAAAACTCGACTGAAGTAAAAGTACATTAGTACTAGCAGTTTTTATACACAGTTTTACAGTCTTGGAAATAATTACTATTTTAACAGGCCTTCCACATTAAGATAAGAGTATATTATTTTGGAAAAAAAATAACAGTATAAATTCAGAGCCTAATTAAAAAAGAGTTAGACATCTGAATAAAATAAAAATAAATCAAAAAGTACATGTATAAAATATTAAAACATAAATAAGTTAGCTAAAATAAAACTATAATTGAAAAATAAGAAGTAAAACTGGCTAGATACTTAATGTGTGTCAGTAGCCCATGTAAAAATATTCATCATTAGCTTTTCCCTGCTAATTTAACACATCTTAGTAAATTAAAAAGTTGTTGCATTACAACTTACTTATTGTTTTTCAAAAGAATTATGTCTGTTTAAATGTATTCTATTCTACCTGTGCAGTTGGTTGAACTGCCTTCTGCTTTGCTTGCTTTTTGAAGCCAATTAGTAGTGACGTTTTAGACAAAAGTCTAACCCTTTCTCTCCACATCTCTTTTTCTGTCTCCCTGTAAGGATTTTGGTCAAGTTCAGCTCAGCTGAATATTCTGTCCCAGGAAGGAAACTAGAGATTTGCATGATTTGGATCAGTCTTGTTTTATAGATAATTTTCAACAGGGGTTATCTGATTTTATTTTCTTTTAGATTTGGAAGAAATCAATTTCGACAGATCGATTTTTTTGTGTGAATGTAGCTTCGCTTGAGCAGCTGTCTCAAGACTGCTTCTTGAAAACTTCCTGCAGAGGTTTTGGCTCAACAGCTCTGAATATGCTTCGAAAACTCAGGCTCTCATGGCCTTAAACAATAAATAAAGCAAAAACCAATCAGAAGGACAGGTTTAAAGGAGAACATAAGTCCCATTTGTTTTCATTTCATTGAGACGATTGTTTATTCAGTGTATCATCTTTTTATTTAAGCAACATATGTCAAACACCCACCTAAAGAGTCTAACATTTACTACAAAATTAAAAACTGAAATTGATTCTTCAACAACTTTCTGAGGCTGCATACTTGTGAGGGATTATTCATAGTGAGAACTAATGCTCCTTCCACTGTCCTAACACATGCCATTTGCCTGTAGAAGTGGATAACTGTGGCTGTGTGTGTTGGGTATAATGTGGTTCATAGTGGCATATTCTTGAGTTTCTTGTGTCACTCAACAGAATAAACAGAGATAGAAAATTAATATATGTGTGTGTATCGAAAACTCAGGCCTCATGATTACTGTAACATGCTACTTGCTCTACTGAAAGCTTTTCAAGCTGTCCACGAATGAATGGTGGCACATTTGTGGAGAGCAAAGCGACTCTGGATATATATCCAGCTGTGACGACAGATGTTTAAAGGTGAGAAATTAAAGGTGAGGGCCAGCGCCGACCACTGGCTCATACTTGAGGAAATAACTCCAATATTATCCTGTAAGTCTTAAAATAAACTCTGTCTTCTCGTCCGCCCTATAGCTAACTTCTCAGCTCTTTCTGTTGTGGCTCTTGGTTTCTTGACTCAGCTCTCCTCTTAAATCTCTTCACGTTAGAAAAACATTCCCCATCCTCATAGCCGGACAATCCACAAACTATCCGATCAAAGAAACAGATCAGAAATGTCTCAAAAGCTGCCAGGAAGGTCAGGCTAATGTCTGTCGGACTTCTTTGAATAAAAGAGTGATTTTTTATTTAGTCTGATTGGTTTGGGAGAACACTAAAGGTAACTAAACACAACAGATTGCGAAAGAAATAGATTTAAAAGAGCTGATGGTGAGACTTTGGGTCAAACTAGAGGAGAATATTGGGTAAGCAGAAGGTCAGTAACAGTAAAACGGCTGAAAGAGTCCATTCATCAGGGAAACCAGGAAAGGAAAGCAGTGTGAGTTCCAAGCTCAACGTCAGTGCTCAGTGGGTCTCACCAAGGCTTGATTTCACCATCGTCCACAACCCTTCTCCCCCACATGCTCACATCTGATGGCAAACGAGCCGGTTATGAGGCTGACTCAGCTCCCGTTCTCAGAGTGTTGATGAGACAGACCACCAAAGTTTAATAGAAGAGAAAGCTATTTGTACAACGGGAAATGTAATATTTCCTCGCCTCACTCTTACTCGTAACACGTTGAATTAAATACTGATGTGGCTAAAATAGGATTTTAGAGAGTGTAAAGAAACAGAAAAGAAGCAGGGTACCAAATAGCTTCACATCCTTGAGCGCAAAGAAAAAAAAGAAGTCGAACATTTCCTTGGCTTTGATGACATGCTGCAGTAAAATGATGGGGATATTTGTACAGGTTACCCTCGTAAATGGCAGTCTGTTTCTCAGGAAATAAATCTACTTTACATTCCGTGCATTTAGCAGCTCACATCTGTGCTCATTTTGCAGGTAATTACCTACAACTGCAGCCAGTCAGGTTTGTTATCTCTGGACACCTTCAGTGTGTCACAAGTTGTCAGCACTGCTGCACTGAAACAGCAGTAAAACGAATTTAGGTAAAACACTTAGACAGATGTGTTAATATCTTATTCATCTTATATGATGCAAATGAAACAGAGGGAACTGATTCATTCATTTAACGTAACAGAAGCCAATAAACTTATGCACAGTGTCCCCTTTGTGATTCTTCATTAAGTTTCTTGCAGATGTGCATTCAGGTGGCTTTGCAGGAGGGTCATAATGAAGTGTTGTGTCTGGTTTTACTGACCAGGTGCTGCTGCAGCGTCACAAGAGTCAAATCAAACACACTTTCAGTGGAATGGTGCTTGAGCTCTGCTTTGAAGACTGCCTCACCTGTGAGGTTGCACCTAGTATGGCCTGATGTGTGAACATTAAAACTGCCAGAGACAGGAAATCTTAGAGATCATACTCTTCATTTGATGAACACCATTTTTTTTTCACACATGTACTGACACTTTCGTGCACTGCAGATCTACAGACAGTGGTTTTGGCTTTTGAAAATGACACAGTAAACCACACACTGTCAGAGACTCGAACTCACACGAACTCACAAAGACAAACTGAAGCACTAAGATTAGTTGTTATTTGAATATACTGAGGCAAATCTGCTAACAGCAGATAAATCACATCTGGCCTTTATTCTGTCACAAAAATGTAGAATTTCTGGGAAAACAATTCTAAAAATATGCAAAATTTTCTGTAAGCTCAAAATGAAGCTAAAATTTAAGCCAATTAACTTAAGTTGTGTATTCTGGGGACTCCAGCAGTAAATGCATCATCTAGTCAGCTAAACTCTATCAAGTGAAATAATTACGTGTCATGATGTTTTGTATGTAGTTTGTCAGCTTGCCTAAATCTCAAAATTCTGTCGTTTTCAGTTTGAGTGCTTTTGTAGTGACTGCTTTCATATGGAAAATGTCAGTAGGATAGTCGGGTTTAATTTAACTAATCTGAGTCAAAAGAGAAAGGTGAATGTATTTGGCCCAAAAAAAATGACTAAATTTGGTGAACTCTTGGTGAAAGGTTAATAAAAGATGAAAAAAGAGCAAAAATGTTGAGCTAAACTCTGAAACAAGGCAGCTATTGTACCTAGCAGAGAGGCGTCAAGCTGAATACACTTAAAGTAAAAGTTTTGGCTCGGGGTTGGCGCACAGGAAAAAAAGAACACTTCCATCCAGTCTTACCCAGATTAGAAAATTGGGGTGAGAGGGGGAGTAATGTGCAGGTTTACTGGCAGGGCTGCGTTGATTAGAAAGGTGGTAGTGTTCACAGGGAAGGGGAGCAGCAGTATTCAGTAACAGCACCTCTTCCTTTAGCCAAAGCCAACATCTGGTGCCGACCAACACAGAGTGGCAGCAGCAGCAGCTTCCCCCTCTAAGTTGCTGCTTCCCTTTCAACTCATTATTGCTTTCCACAAGTCCTCACATGAAGCTGTTTGGAGATGGATGTAAACGCAAGGAGATGTTGTGAGGCCTGTTGGATGTTCTGTAAGTTTGTTAAAAGTTTATGAGTTGGTTAATGTAAGTCTTAACAGATAAAACAAATGACAGTCTGCTACTGAAGCTTACTTTTGATCTGACAGTGAGAAAATGAAACCACAGAAACAGGAGAAGTGGCGAGAGGTCAACATGTGGGGTTTGGAAAAGCTAGCGGTATCATACACTCACTTCATGAATGAGTCTTTCTAGGTTGAGGCAAGAATGCCTTCCTTCTGAACTAAAACACACATTGTGTTTTATACATCCACTTTTAATTAAAAGGAAGCAAAAAATCAAGAGTTGCTAACTTAATAATGCTCTACGGGACTCTGTTCACACACAGATCGGATAATTAGGAGGCTAATAAACAACCAACAAACACACTACAGATGTTCACGATGCAAGTCTGAGACATTCCAAGGTGGCAGATTTAAAAGTTGCTATGGCATTTTTAAAATATTCAGCTATTTAGGATTCTTTCTTTCACCACAAATATGTGTGGATGATCTGTAGAACTCAGGCAGTATGTACAGAGGTAAATTCAAACTGAAAGGGTTTATTTAACATTTATATTTACGACAGCGTGGAGAGGGGGGATGATCAGTGTCATTAAAACATGAAAGGAGCCGAATAAGAGTCTGAGAATGTGATCTGTACACTTAAGATTTTGAGTTCCACTGAGTCACAACAACAACTCAGTGTGAGCAGAGTGACCTCCTTCAACTTACCTGACGTGACCACTTAGTGTATTTGAATCGTGCTATTACTGGAATTAGACTGCTGCGGTTTACAGGAATATTAATAAATTAGCAAATCTTTTATTCTTAGCAGCTGCACAAGATAATACCAACAAATAACTGTAAAAAATAGCCTCCAGAAACCAAGTTTGTTGTTTTTTCAGCATCACTGAAATTCTACTCCAGGTGCAGCGTAAGGTAACTCTTTCCGTAAATACTGCCATCAAACCATTTCTTGGTTAATGGTTGAATTCTTGGCGGAATTACTTTGGCGACACGACAATTCATGAAAGGATTAGCAAACATGCGGTGTGAGCTGTAATATATCTGCAGTATCAACCTATCAGCGGACGTTATATTAATATTTGAGTGTGTGAGAGATGTGAGTGTCTGTACATGTGTGTTGTTTGTGTTGTGATGTGAGCAGAGTTGTTGTCGACCCCAGTAAGCTGCCGCAGGTACACCTCTGACCAACAGAAATCACACGAGTCACATCTCATAAGTGTGGCTGCCCAAAGATGGCGGAACTCTGTCTTTCCTGAAAGCCACCCAGAGGTATTAATGGCTCTCTGTCCTTCTCTCTCAGTCGACTTTAACCCCTTGCGAGTTGTTAATATCAACTTCACTCCATTTAATTGCACAACGTCTCTGGGTTTTTGTGAAGACCATCAGACGTCTAAGCCGCTCCCTCTAGGAAAAGTACATAAATAAACATGATGGAGTAAAACTTCAGGTGCACCTCAATCATGTTTTTTTTCTCCCTCTTTCCCAACTTGACCTGCCTTAAACTGAGAAACTCCACTCCAAAGAGGCCTTCTCTCGCTGCTGGGCAAACATGCTCGGCCACAGCTTCATACCCTTTACGGGAGGCTCATACTTCCTTTGGCTGCACTGCGACCTCCGTGCCCACAAGCCCTAATATCAACATTGGCAAGGTGTGATGTTTTACCTTGCAGTATGTGGACCAACATCTGACTTCAACAAATCATTTTTCCATATGTGTGCAGACCATGTTTCACCTCAGTGACCCTTAGGCATTCAAAAGATTTAGGTTTTAAAATGTAAAGTATCTTCTGACAATGACTACAGAAGGTAGAATAATTAGGATTCTTATGAGGTGCGACAAAAAGAAACGAGGCGCTGGTTGCTGATCACATGATTCAGCAGGAATGAGGTATATCATAGTGTTGCTCAACATCTCAACACTGTATGAGGAAAGCACTTCAATTTACCTATTAGCTTTTGTTTCACTGGTATGGAGTGATCACAGATCAGAGGTGTCATTTCTTCAAGGTGTCAGGAGAAACTAGATGTTTTTTCACCAACTTGCTTAATATATTAAAAGATGACAAAGAGAGATTAAGAGTGTTGATGAAAGTGTCTCCAAACTTGTTTTATCACTTGAAAAGTACAAGTCTAATTTCAGCGTTAATTATGCCATTTAAAAAAATCCCTATCAACCTACATTTCCACTTTTGCAATCGGCAGTCGGCCTTTATATTTTCCTTATTTACTGTTTTCTACAATCAACCTTTCTTCCACAACTATGCAGCACTCCACAATTGATTCCCTGCATTTTTCTCAAAATGAATCTGCAGGATGATGAAAGTCCTCAAACCAGATGCCATGGAGCCATACCTCCACTCAGAGCTGTGGCTGAGGCTATGCAGTCCTGCTGCTTTCTATTGACCCATTGGATGATTTGTAAAGTGCTTCTTTGACGCCTGGTTGGAGATGTTATCAGAGTCGGGGAAGTCTGCTCCTTCTCTCTCCTCGGCTCTGCAGAGCTCATAAAACAGCAGGAATAGTGAGTGAGTGTTGGTGAGCGCTGTGGAGTGGAGTGGGGAACAGTGTCTGTGATTGTGTCTGAAGTGCCCCACAGCTGCCCTGAGTCACATCTCCCCCACACACCGTGGGCAAGGGGCTTTTTCTGTAGACTCTCTGTCACCCATGGCTATACCTGCTCAGATTTGGAGATGTTTTTTTTTTTTTTTTAACTTGCTTTCTAGTAATTTGTGAAGTTGGCAGTGTGGATCATTGAAATCAAATGACCATGAAGTAGCATGAATAAAGAGAAGCTTTATGATGTGATACTTTTGGCTGCTTTTCCAATGTGAACATTTGCACCAGAGCATCCAGCCTGTCAGAATAATGTGCAGACGCAGCCAAAGTATCATTAATGTGAGATGTAAACTCACCATTAACACCTGGATGTAGTAGAAATACCTCTGTGTGGTTGTTTTTTTGATGGGGGGGCTGATGTTATTTCAGCGTGGCAGTAAGGCACATGGGCGGGGTTAATGAGACCGCTAGGGAAAGAGAAATGCTTTCAAAAGAGGCTGGAACAGTTTGGAGAGGCAGAGGATGGAGGAGTAGCTTTGCTTGTTGTTTTGCTGCCATCCAGTCGTGCAAAGGGTCATATTTTTAATATTTAAGGACATTTTTTCAACTTGAGCCTCACTTCACAATTTTTTGCTGACAAGACACTGGATAAAAAACAGGTTTGGGTAATATAAAATATCACAGGAACCATGGCAACGACAGCTCTGACCGGTTTCTCTATGATGAGCCTACTCAGCCTCGGGTACCTGACCTGGGATCTGATGAGCCCAAACCAGGTGGAAAATGAGCCTGATCAAAGTTTTATGGACAGATCTCCGGTCCCACAGCCTCCTCACATCATTTTCATCATGACAGACGACCAGGGCTTCAACGACATCGGCTATCACAGCTCAGACATCAGGACACCGGCGCTGGATAAACTGGCTGCGGATGGAGTGAAGCTGGAGAATTATTACATCCAGCCCATCTGCACCCCATCCAGGAGTCAGCTCATCACCGGCAGGTACAGTGTTTGTCCTTGCTGTCCACCGTTCCTAAATAACTTAAACTAAATACTCACTGCTAGATAGAAGTACTTTATTGATCTCCTAACAAAAAGTGTTGCAGCAGCAGTTTACATGTCACAATACACACATAGCTTACACTGTAGGAAAGAAAAAACACCATTTTAAACACATATACACATATGTGTACAAATTAAAGTGTTCACTTTTTTTTAAACAATTAAATGAATGGGTGAAAATTGGCAGATTCAACATTTCTATAGTCAGTTTAAGAATATTGCTCTTTATGTATCACAATATAGAGTTAAATGACAATAAATATATTGTTTTAGCCTACAAAAACCAAAGGTATAGGTTAACCTTTGGTGTCCTGGCATGTTCCTGTACCTCAGTGGAAATGTCTTCTGTTGTCTCACAACCTGAACACATGGAAAGCTGTAAAATTGAAAGTTGTTAAGAACAATTTGCAATTTGCCCAATTTTGAATAAGAATCCACATTTTAAACCTTTAGTGTTAAGTTGTGAACATATTTGTGACTGAAAATTTAGGTTCCGTTCACACAAGAAGTATACCTACTTCAACATAACTTATTGTTTGTGATTTAGTTTGTTATTCTTAACTAAATTGGGGCAAATGTCAAAAATCTTACAACAGGTCTCACAACAAATATAGTCTTTCAACAGCTCTGTATGTGTGTTCATGTCACTGCACATTGTTTGAGGAAGGAAATGGGGGTGGTCTCCTGCTCTCTCCTCTACTCTTCTATAATCTTTCAGTCCTCTCTCCACCCCTTTCTCACTTCACAATCTGACTGGATCTCATAGATTCACAATGATAATGTATTTGACTTTTTGCATGTTTTCTTAATCCTTGCCTCCACAGGTACCAAATCCATACTGGTCTGCAGCACTCCATCATCCGGCCTCGCCAGCCCAGCTGCCTGCCCTTTGACCAGGTCACCCTCCCACAGAGGCTTCAGGAGCTCGGCTACTCCACCCATATGGTAGGCAAGTGGCACCTGGGCTTCTATAAGAAGGAGTGTTTGCCCACTCGCCGTGGCTTCGATACGTACTTTGGCTCTCTAACGGGCAGCGTGAATTACTACACATACGACTCCTGTGACGGTCCCGGGCTATGTGGCTTCGACCTCCATGAGGGGGAGTCGGTCGCCTGGGGTCAGAGGGGCAAATACTCCACCCATCTGTACACACAGCGAGTCCGCAAGATCCTGGCAACCCATGATCCTGAGTCCCAGCCGCTGTTCATTTTCCTCTCCTTCCAAGCTGTCCACACGCCCCTACAGTCTCCACGGGAATACATCTACCCATACCGCGGGCTGGAAAATGTGGCACGCAGGAAGTATGCAGCGATGGTCTCAGCGGTAGATGAGGCAGTCCGTAATATAACATACGCTCTCCGCAAGTATGGATACTATCAGAACAGTGTCATAATTTTCTCTACTGACAATGGCGGCCAGCCTTTGTCAGGCGGCAGTAACTGGCCGTTAAGAGGACGTAAAGGCACGTATTGGGAAGGTGGCATCCGGGGTCTGGGGTTCGTCCACAGCCCTCTTTTGCGGAAGAAGAGGAGGGTGAGCAAGGCGCTGGTCCATATTACTGACTGGTACCCAACACTGGTGGCATTAGCTGGTGGCAACGACTCCCTGATTGAGGGGCTTGATGGGTATAATGTTTGGGAAGCCATCAGTGAAGGGAAGGAGTCGCCGAGACTGGAGATTCTCCACAACATTGACCCTATGTATAACCATGCACGTAGTGGCTCCCTGCAAAAAGGATATGGGATTTGGAATACAGCCATTCAGGCCTCCATACGAGCCGGAGACTGGAAACTCCTGACAGGAGACCCTGGCTATGGGGACTGGATCCCGCCACAGATGCTTCCAGGTTTCCCCAGCGGCTGGTGGAACCTGGAACGCCACACTGAACCCCGTAAGTCAGTGTGGCTGTTCAACATCTCTGGAGATCCCTATGAACGTTATGACCTGTCTGAGCAGAGGCCAGATGTGGTAAAGGAGCTGTTGGCCAGACTGGTGTACTACAACCGCACTGCGGTCCCAGTTAGGTACCCCTCAGAGGACCCACGGGCTGACCCTCACCTGAATGGAGGTGCCTGGGTGCCCTGGGTTGGAGATGAAGAGGAGGATAGCTGGGACAGTGTTTACCAGAAAAAGAACATGGATTGGAAGAAAAAGCTCAAACTGTCCAAAAGCAGAGCGTTTTTCAGGAGACTCAACACGAGGATCATGTCCAACAGAATATAGAAAACACAAAACTAAAAAAAAAGTTAAATGAAGAATAGCACTGTTTTTTCACACATGTGAAGATGTGTTTTCACAAAAGAAACCAAATTTGTGCATGGTTGACCTGCTGTTACTGAGCTCTAGCTGCAGGTAATGATCAGTCTCGACAGAAGAACTGATTCATTAAATAAGGCTGATGACTATTTCCCTCATTTAGTTTGTTTGTATCTTTTTGAGTAAAAATGCGTGTTCCTAAAGTGAGTATTAGAAACTCAAAAAATGTGAGCAGAATCTATTTTAAGCATTTTAATGAGTGCGTTTTACTATCATACATGGAGACTGCAGCTGTAGAAGATGGGGCTGTTTGATAAAATGCGTATTTGACAAAGTGACACATCACCTGAGACCTGTTGTACCTTTGATTCATGTAAATGATGACTACCTCTGTGTCAATGTGACATGAATTGCAAGCTTTGTTTCCTTCATTCAGACTCATTCTCAACTTCTTTTATTTATTTATTTTACATTACATTTTCAAATAGAATAAGTGAACAAGGTTTTTGTACAACTCTGACTCTGTTTTCCTTTTGTATTTTTATTATTAACTTGATTAATCTCTGTAATATTAGAAGAGGGTTTCCTTCTTCCACTCCTTGAGTGAGCAAATCTTATTGCCATGCAAGAACTTTACAATTAAGATGAGCTTATGGGTTTTTTGTGGTAAGCAAAGACATTTGTCTCAGCTATTTAATACGAGATTATTACAAGATTATTACTGTCAGGGGAATTAGCAACAGGCATCTTATGAGACAGAAATCTGACAGTGAATTCTGTTCTGCTTCAGGAAAATGTTTTTAAAGTTTATATGAAAATTTCAGCCAGCTATCCCATAGCTTTTGAAAATGCTGTTTAGAGAAACAGATAAACTGTAGGACACTGTCTGCCATAGCGTCCCATATAATCCTACCATGCAGCAGAGCAGTTAATACCCTAACCCCAAATATGCCCTACCTGCTCAGTATATACTGATATATGCAGTTCATTCTCACTTCCGTTTTTTGGGCTGGGCAAAGAGAAGTTTGCCAATCTAAAATCACTGCTGCCTTGGTAATAGTTACCATGTGGTTGAAACACGTGGAAACTGTCATCCTGGCCACATACTGTTCTCAGTGTGATTTTAACACTGGCGGAACACAGATTTTTTCATATGCAGTGGATATTTCCTCAGAGCACCCACTCCAGCAGTGACTTTTACGTTGCAAGAAGAAGTGAGACGGTTCATTTCCTGCTTTTCTGCAGACACTGTACCAAGAGAGCCACATCTACTATCTTGCCTCAGTATCTGGCAGCGCGTTTAGGCTGTGGTTCACTGCAGATTTACGCTAGCAGCTATTCTGGTTGAGAGCAGTATGGAGCAGTTTCTTATTCTTGTGATGTTAGCAGGAGGAACACATGGTAAGATTATCATCATAAAGAGGCAAAATTAACCATTTTGCAGTTGCACTGAAATAGTGTGAATGGTTTTAACTCATTTACATACTCTTTTTAATGTATCTCTCCCAGCTTTCATTCCGGTTGCTGAAACAAAATGCAGTGCCTTCCAGATCACATCCCCATGCTCTGCTGTTCTTGGAGGATCTGTGTATATCCAAGTGATGACCAACGCCAGTGGCTATCAGCTGCGGTGTAAGAAGACCCTTCCCAGTGGGTCCATAACTGTGTTCAATGTGAGGAGAGAAAAGGTGACGATACAGGACGAATTTAAAAACAGAACAGAATTCTTCATCAACAACGGGACGCTGAAGATCACAAATGTGGAGAGGAATGATTCAGGTCAATACAGCATAGAAGCCTTTGATCCAAATGGAGTCCTTGTTAGGAGTATGAGCTTTAACCTGGATGTTGAAGGCAAGTATGCTGTTATGTGGCTTCATCTTCCAACTTACTCATGCTCTTCTATTATTACATTTTAAATTTGGTGTGAAAATAACAAAGTTCATAGTGTTGCTCAGATTTATCGGATTGGTCACTGAGAATAAACAGTCTGCTATCGATCTGGTATTCAATATAATACATGTACTTGCTGATATGACAGCTGTGTCGTGTTTCTTTCAAAAAGTGCTACTTTCAAATACCAACACTACCTCAGATTATTGACATTTTCTGATATCTTTAGTATCACACAGAGAAATTCTCATAATATTGATTGTCTACATAAAAGCCATAGAAATATAACCGAGTCCTGCATTTAAAAGTAACTACTGTTTAACTTTCAAAGGTATACTAAAACTTTCCATTCAGTCACTGATTATTTTTTTATATCCTTAATGTGTGTGACTTGAACTCAGTGGTAGAGAAAAGGTGTGGTTCAGTGACAGGAACTAACTGTGGTTTAACGGAAACTTTCAATGTTTGTCACCTTTTTATTATATTCGTTAATGCTAATATTTTATGTAACACCTCATCTCTGAAATGAGGTTTTTTTAAATGAATGTCATCCTCACAAAGAGTGTGAAGTTGCTGTAGATTTAATGTGTTTGCAGTAGTTTTCATTGATATTTGCCTAAATGTTGTGTTTTGCTGTGTAACACCTTGGAAAGAAGTTATACAGAAGCAACTGTTTTAGATTTCCTGTAGAATTCCTTTGATATGTTAACCTACACCCTTCACATACGACAGGGCAGAAGAATCTACTTGATATTTGTAATGGTACTAGCCTATGCAGCCCAACTGGGAGATATATTGTGTAATTTTAGCTGACAAAAACTGCAGGATGTGTCTTAATGTCGACTTCTGATGTTACACAGCTACAGTTTTTGAAGCAAACACAAGCACTCTGTAAAGAAACTCACGGCACTATGCCCTCTACAGACTGAGTTTAGTAGCCCACCATATGGCTCCTCATGTCCCCCACTGCCTGTGATAGACAAGTCAGACGGGCAGCACTAGCCAGCATCACCAGAGTTATCAAGTGGTCAGCTCCCTTCGCTGATGTTTCATTAAGATTGCCCACGACACCTCGGAGAGGCTTAACAGTGAGTTTTGATGTCCCAGAGACACCACCTCCTCCATGCCAGCTCCCACCGTTCACCATCACCACTAGCAGAACAGCCCAATTTAACAACACAACCTCCATTGTATTACCATGTTCAACAGGCCCAGGCTCTATACAGGTAGTGACAACACTGATATTAAATACCCTGTTTTGGCCATTAACTGACAATATTTCTCCTCATCCAGATCCACTGACTTGTCTTACCTGCTCAGTCTGACATTTCCTTTACCATCTTTCGCAAATTCTG